>NW_010116285.1:0-28446 GCF_000699245.1 Pterocles gutturalis
TTTGGGAATCTCTGCGCCCTTGATTGATCCATCCCTCTGTGTGCCTTCTGTTGGTGGAGCTAGTTGTCATAGGCAGCACTAGTGAGTATAGTTTCCGTTAGCTAATGTATGAATGGTTTGCCTTGGGGAAAAAAAAAAAAAAAGTTCTTCTGTAAAGTCTCAGAAGTGAGAAAACTTGAATTCAAAGTAATAAAAGTTACTAATTTTGAGTGTGCATAGTATCTTCCTGGAATGGAACATCTCCTGGGTTATTAGCAGTGTCTGTAGGAGAGAACGGTTAAAGTTTGTTTGTGGTAGTGTGGTTTAATGGGTTTTGAAATCCTTTTCTTTAAAGCTAATTTTTTCTCCAAGTAGTGTCTTTAAATGATTCACTAAACCTTATCAGGTGATTTTTGGAGATACAGCCTGGCTCATTGGTACTTGCACTGTGTATAAAGAATGGTTTTGAGTCCTTATTTCATTTACTGTAGATATTGTGAATCTTCCTCTCACTCTTCCACATCTCTGTTGCCAGGCATCGCCCTAGTTTTTGGAGACCTGACACAAATGTGCTCCGAGTGAGAGAGTTTCCATTCTCTCATTCCAGGGATGCCGTTTCCTTGGCACAGATGTCTGGGAACACCCTTTGCTCAATCTCTGTCTGCAAGAGTATACTAAGCGCTTCTTAAAATGCTAACTCTGCTGATTGAGCAATGTAGTTGTTTGTGCATAGCTGACACTTTTTCTGTGGATCACATGGGGGTTTTTCTGCTGTAATGTAGGTGAGCTGCCCTTCGGAATCGAGATATGGGTCTGCTTTTAAACACACGCTCTTCTGACACCAAACAGTTGTGGGGATAAGGTACTGAATATAGACCAGATCCAATATAATAACAGATTGCAAACCAGTGATGACGGGGGGGGTTGAGGTCAAAGCAGATGCTATCTCATTTATTAGAATAACATTATGATTCAGGATTATGTAGTTTGGATTTAGGAGGAAAACTGGTTGTAGAAACTTGCCTTAAGGTGTTGAAGTGTTAGTTTGCAGCTGGAAGGTAGAAAATTATTTTTTTCCAGTGTAAGGAAGAACAAGTTAGTGCAAGTATTTTCTATTTACATGTTCGAACCTACCCAGAACTTGTCAAAACTACATCAGATAAAATCAGTGCATCAGAGAACAGTGAGAGTCTGTTCTCAAATATGATTGCCTTACAAAGCAGGGTGTGACAAAAGATGCATTTGTTCTCTGAGATCCATCTCTGCAAAGATTCGTGCAAAAGCTCCCATTTTTTTCTTTGCTAGCTTGGTGCTGATGGGCGGTTGGTTGCTATAGCATTGTTATGTGCTGATGATATGAACCTCCCAGTTCCAGCTCTACGTGAGGGTGTGTTAGTTCTGTTCCTGGACTCTGTTCAAGTGTTTTGTTCCAACAAGCCTGATTCAATGTGATTTTTAATTGATTTACAAACAAGAGTCTTGCAAAAAGCTGCTCAGTGGTTGTTTTGTGAAAGATTATACCACAATTGCTTTGCTTCAGCTTTCACTGGTGTTTTTTATTTCTTTGTGACAAGCAAGACTAAAGGACTTCGGTTGTTCATCTTTGGTTGTAATACTATCAGAGTACAAAGGTCTCGTTGTTAGGCACTTCATTTTATTAAGAGTAAACATTAAGAATTTCATAACTCAGTAATATATCATCCCCTCTAACTGGCATGGTTAATAGTGCCGATAGCAGCTTATTACAATTTCTGCAGCCTTTCTTTAGAGGGTTAGGTTGGATTTTTGCTCTGAAAAAGATTTATTCTCAAGTAAGTTGGTGCATGACTGTGATTTTCATTCTCGGTCTTATTTTTCCTCCCCTGCGATCGGAACTTCTCCTTGAAGTAAAGTTGCTTTTGTTACTTGTGCCTAGGTTGCTTCAGAAGATTATAGATTTTCTTTCTGTGTTCTAAGTAAAAAAGGAAAGGTATGATTACAGCAGTTATGCTATAAAAGCCATCTAATTGTGTTTCTATATTTTATTCTTATAGCAGTTGCTATATCTGCTAAAAGTAAGGGTTTCTCTGCTTTTCTCATGATATATGGGAGGTTGACAGGAGCTGAAACAAAAATTAAACACTGTTCTAGGGTCTTAACCAGATCTCTGTTATTAAGAAACTATTTCAAACTGCTTGCTGGCTCTCTGAGCTCTCGGTTTCAGGTCGATCATTGAGTGGAGAGGAGTTTGGTTTGTCTGGGAAATTTGCCTGGGCAGCTAGTACTGCTTGCCTGAGAAAGCCCCAGTAGCATCAGAACAGTGACTGATGGAGGATAACAACAGAATCTGAAAACCAGTTGAAAGGACGTACCCAGGACTGGCTGTGCAATAGCTGGGAGTTGGCTTGGAGGGCATGGCAGCTGGGAGCTAGACTGGGGGAACCGGTAACAGCATGGAAGTGAAGGGAGTGGCACCCAGTGAGGCTGCAAATTGTGCAATTTTTGTTCCAGGCTCAGTTAGAAGTGAATGGAACGTCACTGGTCTCAAGGTGTTGCTGACCTTTCTCTCCTACCTCTCATCAGGGCAGCTCTTTTCCCTGTTTGATGATACTATCTCTGCAGCTTGATTGTGGAGTTCCTGAGAAACAAGCTTTAATTTCAACAGGCAAAATAATGTTTGCTGCAGGTGCCAGCCTGTATGACTAGAAGGTAACGTGAGTGGCAATGTCTGTCCTTTCACTGGAGGAATTTGAGAGCAGAGTTCTGGGAATGTTTCAAGCCTCTTAAATATTGCCTCTGGCTTATAACCTTTGGAAAAAATTTCCTCTGTAGTTGAGAGACCCTTCCAATAAAACAGTAATACAGCTCTGGCACACTTCCCTGACCACAAACCAGAGTTGAGAAAAGGCAGGATGTTGTAACACAAGGATTATCACATCAGTGTTCATTTCTGCAGTGTGTATTATCTATCTCAGGGTTGGGTTTTTTCGCTGTTTTTCCTTGTGTAAGTTAGCAAGATGTTATGCAGGTTCTGGCAATGGAGCAGTGATACCGATTATCTTGCCTCAGTGGCTCTTAGTTCTGGAGCTATAATTTTAAGAGAGTCCTCGTTACCCGGTGTCCGACTGACAGCCCTGTTACTGACTGGTGTTCATAGATTGTCCTGTGGTTCTTGTTACTGGGCTGCCACTACAAAACCATATCGTGTTAGAGGCATTTGTGGCCCGTGTCCATGATTAAAGGTTGAACAGCATTATGATTTTATGAAATGTCTGCATGAATATAAATAGTTTCAAGGTATTGCATGAGAACTTGAGGAACTGAGCATCTGAAATAAGTGCTACTACTTGTTGCTTTTCGGCTTTGAGATGGACCCAGGTTATAATCTTTCTGCACAATTTTCCTGGTACAGAGTTGTAGACTTAGTTGATTCTTTGTCTAAGGTAGAGATTCCCCAGTTCCTAAGTTTAAGTGTTTAAAAGGCAAAATAATTTTTTTTTTAATGAGTAAAGATAAATTTTTATTGTGCAATAGAATGAAGACCTCTCACTGTTGCATTATTAATGGTGGTGTGGCTTGGAAACTCGTAAATCAGCTTTCTTGATTGGGATTAGCAGATGCATTGGGCTATTTCACTTTCAGTGCTGCAGTGTTTCAGAACTGTAACACACTGATGTAATTGTAAATATATTTAACTCTGCCTTTTTTTTTTTTCCCCTCTTCCTCTAGCATTCTTTCAAGATGTCTACTGTCCATGAAATTTTAAGCAAGCTCAGTCTTGAAGGAGATGTAAGTAGTATTATCTAAACAGGAAAAATGTGTTTTACTTAAATGCCACAGCTTGTTTCTTTTACAGGACTCTCTACCAACAATTGTACTGAGCTGTACAGTTTGCAAGATTCCACACATCTCTTCCCCTCTTCCTCCAGCATTCTTTCAAGATGTCTACTGTCCATGAAATTTTAAGCAAGCTCAGTCTTGAAGGAGATGTAAGTAGTATTATCTAAACAGGAAAAATGTGTTTTACTTAAATGCCACAGCTTGTTTCTTTTACAGGACTCTCTACCAACAATTGTACTGAGCTGTACAGTTTGCAAGATTCCACACATCTCTTCTACTTAAAGAAGAGATCAGCGGTGATCAGTTTTCAGCCTCAAAGCAGCTGCAAACCATAGGACAGTTGTATGAGACGACTAGATTTGATGATACTTCTTCTAACTGGCCAGCAGCATGGGCAGTGTTCCATGTGCTGGGCCATATGAGAGAGGTCACAGGACAAACTGAACATCTAGTTTGTATCTGTGGTCCATCTTTCTTCTAAAGGAACAAGAGAGTTAAGGATGATAAGAGAAGATGGAAATGTGTTTGGTTTTGCTGATACCTTCCAAGTTGTCTTTTCATTTTCTTCACTTTTCAATTAAAAATGGAGAGCATGACTTAATTGGAATTAAAATATTGAGGATCTTATTCCTATAATGGTTGTCACCAGAACCAAACTACCTCTTGAAAAACCTAATTTTCTCAAACTTCTTTTCTCATTTTCTCTTTCAAAAAGCATAAAGAATATTGGTTTTGATTGTGTATTTTCCACCACATCTGCACTTGTTGGATAGTTTTACTGAAATACCGGAAAGCCACACTCTCTTTGATTTCTTACGTTGCAACATTAGATGGTAGGTTACCAGTGTGTCAGGATATCACACCATGAATTTGTGGTTCTGTGATTGTCACTGAAGAAGAAGTGAATCCTACCCATGCATATTTTCATTGTGTTGCTTATAAACCTGTTATACTTTTATATTTTATAGCCAGTAACTCCAGATCTGAGCTCAGTACAAGCAAACTTTTTGCCTATTTTTGTTACTTGTTGTGAAATAAATTGTACCATATGATCTTTGTGAAACAGCTGTTGCAGAGAACTGGCTAGTGCACTGTAGGTAAGTAACAAAACTGGTATTGCACTGCAAAAGCAGTCAGCTCTTCAGATTTCTTGGCCGTGTCTGTTTCAATGGAGAATTACTTTTGGAGTAATACCTGAGCAATCTGTTCTCGAGGGCAGAAATGTTTATTCCATGATGCTTGTGAGTAGTTGCAAAAGTCAAATTTGACTCCTGCTCCATGCCAGCGTTTTCACCAGAAATCCTGCCATAGTGTGCAAGAAATATCAGGCAGCTGGTTTGTTCAGTAGATCCTTAGTTGGAAGCCAGAATTATTGAGTAGCTAGTTTGCATAAAGGGTTTGCTCGGTTCCCCTAAGCAATGATTCAGCAAGTTGACTGACGTTAAACATAATATTTCAACCACCCATTTTTCTCAAAAAAAAAAAAAAAGTTTTTAACCTTGAGGGTATAGAATAGTCACAGCTGAATCCAAGACCTGTTTTGTGCAATAAGGAATTTGTACATTCTGCCTCAGTGGTATAGCGATTGATTTGTTTCAAGATGAAGAAACTGCCGCTATTAACTGGCCTGCGTGCTTCAGCCTGGTACTATTTTCTCCTTCCTTTAAGAAAGGGGAGGGAGTTGAGCTGGAGTTAATCTCTGCTTGCAGTTTCTGCATCTATCCACAAGAGACTATAGAAGGATTCTGTAACAAAGATGTTGCTGTTGTTCTTCATCATATTCTCTATCTTTGCACTGGGAATGGGAAGCCTGTATTTTAGTCGAGACTTCATAGGTTACTTGCCGGATGATGTCAGGTTACTCGGTTTTCAAACATGAATAGTGATTTTTTTGAGGACAGGAAATACTGAGATGTAGATATCTTGAAAGGGTCCTGTTCTTTTTAGAAGAAATAGAGCCTTCTCAGCTTCCCTGTTAGTGATCTGTGCTTCTCCCTCATGTTCTGCTCTTGCCAATTGGATTGAAATCATCAGGTGTAAAAACCAGTTGGAGGACCTCTGAGGCATGCTAGATATGTGGGGGGGAAAAAAAACCTGTTTCTCTGCTTTAGTCTGGCTGAAACTCCTCATGGAGTTATACACTAGCTGCGCTTTCACTGCCATGTCCTGGAAAATTTTGTATTGAACTAAATGGAAAGTCAGTTGGAAAAGCTCTCTTGTCTGAAAACACATAGTACCAGCACTACGGTGTACCAGGGCAGTGTGAGACCATGTAGTCTGGAATTTCAGTGGCTGTTTTTCATAGGCAGAATAGTCACCCTGATGAGACCTGTGTCTACTCTACTGAAGTACTGGAGGCAGTCGCCTGAGAGACTAAAGTGTAATCTTTGTGGGTGCTGAATTTGAAGACGGTCCATTTACTGGTAGAGCAGCCAGCGAAAGGTTTCTGTCGTTCCTGGGCATACGTATGTACATGGCGCTTGCTGGGTCTTTTGACCAGTGTCAGGGGATCTGAATCCAACTTGTTGTGTGCCTTGGGTGGAAGGACAGAGGAAAAGATGGCTCCCAAATTGCAAATATGCTGTGTATTTTCTCAGTGTGTGGTATCATGTTATAGTAAAATACTCTGTCCAAAGGACTCAGAAAATACTTGGAGCTGGGTGGAAGGAGATGTACCCAGCTCTGCTAAACTCACCAGGTGACTTGCTTCAGATTATCCAGCAGTGCTGGTTAATTAGATAGAAATGCTGTATGATTGCCTATACTAATGGGCTTTGGTTTAGGAATCTTTTGGGCACACGGATTTTTCTGAGGCTGCATTGCACACCTCCATTTGCTGTTTCTGCTGGTAATTGAGTCTGCTAACGGCTGTTTTGTGGTGTGGCTGTGGGCCAAACTGGGGCCACTATGCTGGATGGAGCTGATGGGAAGAGACAAGAGAAAGAATGGTTCAGTTGATCAGTGCTTTTTTGACTTCCCACCTCCGCACCGTAACACAGACTGTCGCAGGAAGGCACAGTGGTTGCTGCCAGAGGAACCTATTCAGGACAGTGTGATCTCTGCAGAATAGAGGCAAAGGTAGTAAAAAAACATGGAATTTTTTTAGTTAACATTTGTCCTCCTTTTAACAATTTGCATGTAAAAAGATCCTCCAGGGGTATTAAGATAGCTTTGTCCTGTTTATGAACCTGGTGCTCTGTTGGTGTCAGGAACCAAAACAAAAGTTTCCAGGGATCTTTATCAAGAAAGCTTAGTCGTTTGTTCACTGAGGAAACAGCTAGGGCAATTTCAGGTGTTAGTCACTGCACCTTGCTGCCAGAGGTTTAGGTCTCTAAATTGAACTCAGCAGAGTGGGATTTGTGAATATTTCTCAGCTGTTTGTATGAAAAGCTGTGGTTTAGCTGAACCTGCCTGTGGAAGGCGATACAAGCTAAGCTGTTAGCTTGCACTGAAGCAGCTGAGAAGAGTTGATTCTCTGTTCTGGTGGCCTCCTGTTGGAAGCTACAGTCCTCAGGAGAGGACGATAATAAACAGCCGATAAAATCTGATAACTTCAAAAATGTTACTACTGCTTATTAAGTGAACTTACCTGCAAGTCTTCTTAGTAGAGGTAATTTGAAATGTCATTTGGTTTTGTTAGCCTCGTGGTGCTTAAACCAAGTATCTGCAGGCATAGAATTCCGAAAGGAGATTGTAATTACTTTTTTTTTTTTTTAAGTGTAGCCTGTAATCCAAAGTAAAGTATGGGCTTCACATCTAAAATCCTTCAGACTTTGACAGCAGATACTTCAACTTTCATTTGACTTAGCTTTCTTTGGTCCATTTCCTTCAGATCTATCCAGAAAACTCTAGATTTTTAGAAGGTTAAGGTTGTTGAGGAGATTTGGAATGGGTTAGGCTTTTGCTGCGGTAATATATAATCTATTTGTATGTATTTTTTGTTATAATAAGTGTAACTGTGAGTGGATTTCTGGACAGTACTCCTCAGGAGAACAGAGTTTGGTGGCTCTTAGCAGAATTCAGTTTTCACAGATACCTGATATTTTCTTGTATTTAAAAAATTGGCTAAATACCAGCTAACCAAGAGGTACCTGTTTTATTAACTGCAGCAAGGACAGGATTGCATGATTTAATTTTGAAATTGGTTTTCTTCTTTTTCTTGTAGCATTCTCTCCCACCGAGTGCATATGCTACAGTTAAGGCCTACTCAAATTTTGATGCTGACCGGGATGCTGCAGCCCTGGAAACAGCCATCAAGACCAAAGGTGAGGAAAATGTGCCGTGGCTTTGCTTCTGCTGGTAAGACGGAATGCTGGCATGCAAAAAAAAAACCAGAAAGCAGCATCTCAGGACCAATGTTCTCACATCCTTACTCTTGGATACCTATTTTAGGAGATGTGGATTTCTCAGGTGTCACTGATGAAATCTTGACAGAGTTAGATTTTGAACTCTATTAACGCGTGCTTTAGAATGTGCTTTTGAAGTTTGTAGCCAAGAGTTGTTGAGCTTATCACTGAAAATGTCTGCTTTTTTTTTTCTCTTGACTCATTAGTACTTCAAATTCTTCTACTTTTCTGCCACTGAGAAAGAAGTGTCAACTTCTGTGGCAGTGATCTGAGACCAAGCTCTGAATCATGGATTTCTTCTTGATTATTGGATTGGATGCTTCTTCTTCCTTTCAGCTCTCCAGACAGCTGAATATGGATGGTTTGAATATTTTCTCCTGGGTTTTGAATTAAATGCTTGCGTATCTTGTATTATTATGGAGTCAAAGAAAGTCCTAGAAACAATCTAGTTTCTGAAATGATGTTGCAGTGTTTCAGGGGCAGGGCAGTGTGAGAGCCCTCCGCTTCCCTGAGCCAGGCTCTCAGGTGGGCTTCCATCTCCTTAGATCAGTGTGGGGATCCACCACTGCTGCTGACTGATAGGAGACCATGGTGGAACAGGGGACAGATGCAGCTGCGTGGAAAAGCCTGGTGTACTGCAACAATCCAGAGTACAGGCAGTATGAACTACAACTCTGGTATTAACCTTGGTGGTACTCCCAGGGCAGTGATCCTCTGTCCTTGTCCTGCTCTGTAACAAAGAAAGGGTCTCTAGATTTCTTCCCGGCCAGAGAAGCAACAGCTGGGCGTAGCTTTTGCGTAGATGTTAGGAGAGGGAGAAATTTAAATGCCAAACAGTTTCTCATTAGAAAGAAATGCAGAGTCTTCCATCAGTGCCAACAAAGCACATGTTTGACTTGCTATAAAATGTAAAATATTGCCCCTCCCTAACAAGCATGAGGCTTCCTTTTGCAAGATTTATTAATTTAACTGGAGAAATCCCCTGTCTGCTCATGAGAGTAGGTTCAGTTCTGATTTTGAATCATGTTATGGTTTGGTTTTATTTTAAATAAATCCTCTTGCAAGAGAGGAGTGAATGTCATCGTGTTTGGCAGGAGATGCTTTGTGTGTACCTAGAGTTTTGTCTGGGCTTAATTTTTTCATCTCTGATTATAGCACAAAAGTAAACATGTCACATATACCATCAGGCTTTCAGGATGGGTACAAATTTACACATTTTCACACTCAAGCTGTTATTTTATGCGAAAGGAAGTTGCAGTATCCTTGGCAGTACAAAAGCTTTTCCAGTCAGGAAAATAAAGCTCGTGTCGTTTTTTCACTTTCTTCCAACAATGGTAAGCAGTTTGCTGAGTTGGTTTTTAAGATACGTGGAAACATTTCGTTAGAGAGATATTCCCAACCCTTTGAACAAATAATAGGGAAACTTATTCATCAACCTGCGTGTTTGTAGGATTGAGTTTATCTCTGCTTATTAGCTTGCTATCGAGGAGCTTTTTTGGGAAGGTGGCCTTAAAGGGGACAATCTCTTTGTTTTTAATACTGAATCTTCCACCGTTAAAACTCTCAAAGGAAGTATTCTTGGGGGAAATAAAGAAGAAGAGTGTTAGGACCCATCTTTCAGGTGCACTTTGAATACTTGGTTACAGGAGCTTTTAATCTACTAATTTAAAAGATTTGCTAAGATGTGAACTCTCTAAAACACATTTGGGGTTTTTTTCAAATGAAAATTCTGAATCATCCAGACACAAACTGGTTTTCTACAAACACTGATGTAAACAGCTACACAGGGAAATTCTTCTGCAGGAAAACATTTTAAAATATTTATGGGAAATATCTTCATAGTTTTTGAGCCAAAAATGTGACGCTCATAATGAACAAACAGTAGATACCCACAGCAGCTACCTGTTTCCCTAGGAAGCATCACTGATTCTCTAGCAATTTGCATTGTATGCGGAAGGTAGAAATAAGCAATATAAGCTATCTTAGAATTGTGAAGAGTGATGTGACTTGTTCATCTCGTTTTAAGGCAGTGAGAGAAACGTAACAGGTTGTAAATACATCCGCAAGCTGTTTTACAGGTTGAGGTGGTCAGTTCCAAAAAAACATGGACGTAGGAACCAAGCATTTGGGGGCTTTATACAGGATAAAGGACTACTGGTATCTGAAACCCGTGCCTTTTCTTTGTGTCAAAAATCTGGGTTTGTACATGCTGTAGTGGGCCTGTGTTTCACAATCATCAAGGTGGTCTTTGAAATTGTGTCCTTTATAAAGCAGTACTGTGGAAGTGATATCCCATGGAGTCTGATCTCTGGGAAAAATCATTTGGGGATACCTTCTGCATTTTTATATAAACAATATGCAGGTACGGTGTTTGCAGTCAGGGCGGGCCAGTTTTGAAAAGCTACCATCTAATTATTTATCCAGCTGTTTCCCAGTAATGCAAACTTCCTGAATCAGTCATGAATCTCCATTTTAGTGATTGTGTGTAAAGTGGGTAAAGCTTATTTTACTGGCTAAACAACAGCTGTGTATTTGTTTTAGGGCAAAGATCTGGGGTAGAGTGTCTGACTGTTCTGCTCTATATAATATCTAAATATTCCAGCATTCGTTCATACTCTTCAGATTGATTCCTCAGAGGTTAGCCATCTATTTATCTGTTGAGGGATCTGTGAGAAGTATTTTGATGTGTTTCTTGGGGCTTAGATCTATCTGCAAGAACTATGCTGCACAAATATATTGCCCGGCCATTTGTTGGGCTTTGAGTGGAGCTGAATTAAATGCAGGGGTTTTATAGATATCCAACAGCCTAGAAAGAGAGATGTGCAAAAGTGGCTCTAGATGATATAAAACCAGCAATAGTTCAACCTCGAGTTTGTGTGATGCAAATAACTTGTTACAGTTCTGGCTTGTTCCTTTTGTAATAAATGTCACTGATATGCCAGTTTCATTTTTATGCTATTTAGTTTTTCTGTAGTGAGTTAATCTAGTGCCTTCGCGTGTCACCATGTTGGCTTTTTGCTGTATAGGACAAGAAGCTGTGTAATTTTTGTATAATGCTCCATTGTGCCCTGGGTATAGACTAGCTCAAGTACATGAGCCTAAATAGAAGAAACTAATGAACTAGAAGAGTACTAACAGAGCATGTGTTAGGTTTCCTTTTAATTCTTTGTAGGAAAGAAGACTGCTGAAGTGTCTCTCTTCTGTTTCAGAGTTATTCCCTAGCATTGTAACTTTGTGTGCCTCGAATACTTTGTTAAAGAATTTGTCAGACAAGGTTGTGAGTAGTTAATTACATTCAGCCTAAACCACAACCTTTTATTGAGGTCTCATGGTATACTTTTTTATTCCATAACTGTCAGAATTCAAACACAGGTTTGTTGTAGGAAAGTGCTTAGAACATACATTTATAATAAATGCATTATATCCAGAAATTGGTGAAACAATGATGAGGTGTAAAGCGTAACAGGGGTCTTCTGTAAGATTGAGTTCACTATTTATATAGTATATCCATCATGCCCATACCTTTTAACAGAGTTTTTAATGGTATAAAGTAAAAGTTTAGAGGGAATCTGTTGACATGCTGGTGAGGAAGGTAGTGCCTGAAGTCCACCAAACTGCATCAGTCACATATTCAGAATATTAATAGTATCAGTAAAGAAATATCTCATTGCAACGTGGTTTGAGTTTGATGAGATCTTGCCAAGCAAAATAGCAGAGCTGAAATTATGGTCTTATCTCAGTTTTTCCCTTTGACTCCGGTTGGATCAGGGTTTTGTCCAAGGAAAATAAAGAGACTGCAGATCATGCGCTGTGTCGAATAGTCCTGGGACTGTGTTGGTACTAGATGGCAGAATGGTGTTGAGGTTTCACAAGGGCTAATCATGGGCGTCTCCCACGAATAATTTGAGGCCAACTGCAGTCCCATTTCATTCATCTCTGTAGTACCTAGATGCTGTTAGGACAGAAATAGCTTCTGATATTCTGTCTGTGCTGTCTTTGAAAATGAAATTTGAGAGAACAGACTTCTAGTAAATGAGCTGAATGAATGTATGCCAGCTCGTGTACAGTGAAAGGATGGTAGCTCTGTTCTTGCTTCGTCCATGCCATCCATTTTGTTCAGAACAATGCTGGCGCTGTTGTTTTGGCCTATGGAAATTCAAGTACAGTGTCTTTTAAACAAAAAAAAATTAAACTCTAACTGATCATTTTGGTTATGTTAATTTCCTCTTTCTTTTTTTCCAATCTTAAAAACGCAACAGATTGCCTCTTTCAGAAGAAAAGTTATTAATCAGAGGGTTGGAGTTTTTTTAATCTACTCCCCCCCCCTCCTCCCCTCCCCATCAAATACATTTCCATCTGCAAGGAATTTTCTTGTTTAAAAAAAAAAAAAAACAAACTGTGAGCCACAATGTCTAATTTTCAGTTGCCCATTGAGAGAAATGCACTGATAAAATCTGCCCAGACAGAATAAATTTGGAAATAAACTTTTGTTTCATTACCCTGAACCTTCCAGAGACTTTAGTGAACAGCAAACAAAAATGTTTGAGCTGCTCTCCTGTTCCACCCCACCTCAGCAGATGTGAGTCAGCATCCTGTCCATGCAGCATGATTCCCAAGTGTGAAGTACGAGCACTTTTTTTTCCATTAAATGCCAGAGCAGTGAGTTAACTTCATATTTCCATCCACAAAGCATATGAGTAAGAACCTTGGACGCAGTCCTTTGTAGCCTTCTAATCTATCACAATTGTGATAAAACTTGAAAATGTCATTTGCCATTTTTGAATGCCAGGAATGGTTTAAATTTAGAATTTATTAAAAAGCTTAAGACACTGGCTTATGCTGTGGCCTTTCAACAGCTGAAAGGCCCAATGTCCGTGTGTCTGTCTGTGTGTGGCCGTTTCTGGACTTTTTGTTTTCTTTTATAAAATGGGAACACTTAAAAATGTGCAGGAGTAGATTATGGCTAAAATGTGCAGTCAGCATGTTTTCAAACCAAAATTGATAACTAAGACATATGATGCTTTCCAGGGCCCTTTGGCTTTTCCCAGCCAACCATGTGTGAATAGGAGCACTGATGGAGGTCTGCCTCACATGAGCTAAGGACGTGAGGCTGTCGAGTCCATTATTTTATCATGAAAAATGGGGTGAAGAGGGAGAAAGGAATTTTGGATTTGATTCATCTTTTTAGATTCTGTAGCCGGGGGCTAAAAGGTCTTTTGCAACTTTCACACTTTATATGATTAATTTTATAGTATCTGTTGCAGTCCTTTGTTTCAAGTTGCTGTGAGGTGACTTTGGGTAGAAAGGAAAGTGTAGATGGGTTCTGGCAGGGGTCCAAGTCCTGCAAGTAGCTGCTGATCCAGTCTTTACTTTGTTTTTATCAAAAAAATGTGTGTGCAAATGTGAAAGAAGCTATTCATAATACTTGCAGTAAATGGAGAGACCCGAGCTGAAACTCCGCGCTTGTTCTGACCTCTCGATTAGAGCCACCTATTTGCTTCAAAACCTGTCATGCAACTCACCAGAAAAAATGACTAGTTATACATCATCTTTCTGTTTGCAGAAGAATATGCAGTGTATTGGATGTGCAATATGTAGAAACAGTTTTGCGTCTTCTAAGCTTCACCCAGTCAGTCTGGAAATAGTCCAAAACAAATGGTTACACAGCATAGCTATAGGATAGCTCGATATTTGAGCATTACAACGCAGGCTGTTCTAGCTGTCTCCTCTGTCTGTCCGTTTATAAGCTATGCTGACTCTTTTGTTTGGAAGACTTTATTATCTGGACATTACCTCCAGCTGTGCTGTTATTCTCCACCTGTGTTCGAATGGCATGTCCAGGCAGCTTTGGTTAACCAATCATGTATGTGAAACACAAATGGACGTTGTACCCAGGGGCTGAATTAAGTGATACAGACACGAATGTGCATTGGAGAATTGGGGAGGAGGACTCAAATTCTTTCATTTGTATCTTTTTACAAAGCATTCTAAGAAAAATATTGTAATTGTCCTACAAAAATGTAGTTGTTTGCTCTTTTAAACGGAGTAAGAAAATCAAATTCAAAATGATATTTTACTTGAGCCGGGCTATTGTGTCCTCACCCAAGCCCTTTGAAATTTCGGCCACCTCCCATTTGATTAAGTACACCTGGGCTGACCTTTTCAGTTCTGTTCAGATACATTCAGTGTCGAAGTGTGCCATGCTGTTTTTCTTATTTGTTACTCCAAATCTTTTTTTTTCCCCTGGCTTCTCTGTATCTCTTGCTAACACATCTTTTGTTTTACCTTGTAGCAGGCGGGCTTGCATTTCTAAACATTTTTCTTTGAGTGATGGAGACTGGCTTCTTGCAAGGGCAGTTTCTATAAGCTCTCATAGTAAGAGAAGATATTTAATATAACTTTAATGCTTAGTTAAGGGAATATAAATGCAGCTTGTTTGGCTTTTTTCTGTTGATGTGAGGAAACAAAGAGTACTTGCCCTTGCAGAGAGCAGTTTCAGAGACTTGGATGTTATCAGGGCATGGCAATTGTATGTCAGTTGGGTTAGAGCCCTGTCACAGGACACCCAGATAAGTCAGATGCTCCAGGTTTATCTCAAGAAGCTCAAGAGCCTCCAGTCCAGCCAGGCTCTGGGTTGTCTTTTGAATCACCAAGACCAAGCTGCAGGTGAGAATTGTGATCAGAGGAGGAACTGTGTCAATCCAAAGAACACAGGTTCAGGAGTATCCACTTTGAAAGAAGCAAGTGAGGAAAATGGGAGGGAGTTTAAAATGGAAGTTAGTAGCAGTAGGCAGGAGCAAGTGGACAAGTTACAAGATGCTGCCTGCATTGGAGAGAACATAGTGAGTAGCTGTATCTAGGAAGTAGCATCTGGAAGTCCTGCTTCCTGTACAACGTAAAAGGTTTTTCTCTGTCTGCATTGACAACCTCCTACAGGTTCTAAGCTGTAGTGTGCATTAGGTTCTGTTGACAGCCAAAGTGTCTAACCCTAGATACACACTTTGGCTTTTAACTTACAATAAATCTTAATGATTTCCCTGCATTCAGGCTGCAGTTGCATTTAACTGCATGGACTTGGAAAACTTTGCTTAAAACTAAACCTTTACTGATATGTAGTTCACTTAAAAGATAGGTTGGGAGTTTGAGCATACAAGTTGTCTAGGCACGCTAGTTAGAATTTGGCATGGATCTTCCAGTGATGATTTCAAAAAAAGTAGCACATCCGTAGTTCTTCCAGTGTCAAAAACCCCTTTCATCTTCTGAGCATCTGACCTGCTGAGGGAATGAAATATCCTGTTTTATTTTCCCACTTTTATGTTTGGAGTGATAGTTAAGTGACTATGGGTTAGATAGAAAATACAACTGCTTTATTAAGGAGCCTTAATTGAAAACACTCTGCTGAAGTGACAGGGCAGGCTTTAGTGAGTACAAGTTCATGTCAGTTTTAAAGCCTGTGTTCTGGAGCAACTTTTGTTGCAGAATAGTGTGTGACTGAACACAAGCACACAGACACACAAGTGAAGCAGAAAACAGAAGTAGCAAAGCCGGTTACAAACTAGACTTTGTGGAGGTGTATACATGCCTGTGTACACAAAGATCTGCATCACATCAAAAATTTGGGCTGTAATTGGTTGAGCTCTCTCCAAGGCCAGGACATGGCATATACTAAGTAATAAGAGCTGTTAAGCTTTGCTCCAGACAGTGCATACGCAATGTTTTGAGTGTTGGAGAGCATACTAGTACAAAGAGAACAGTAACGAGGATGCTTCTTTAACTCTTTCTCTTATGCCTTTGTAGGTGTGGATGAGGTCACCATCATCAACATCCTGACAAACCGCAGCAATGAACAGAGGCAGGATATTGCTTTTGCCTATCAGAGGAGAACCAAAAAGGTAGCAAAATATGAAGGAACACCGTGTATTAAATATTTTTCTTGTGGACAGATAGTTTTTTCAGGGCTTGCATGTTTCACAGTTAACTGAGTGTAAACTGGAGATAAGTATCATTTAGTTTATCTTTTCACCAAAATTAAAGATGTGTGTCCTTTGTCCATGCTGTCACAGTTCAGAACTAGTGGGACTTGCAAATTTGTGGAGTATGCACAACTGAGACTGAAATCTGTTGGAGACAGTGGTCTCCTAGCACCTCTAGAAATCACAGTGGATGATACATCAGCCAGCCAGCCACAGGATTCTCTGGTGAAATATGCTTAACGATAGTGAAAAGCAATTGACATGAAATGCTTCAGTTTGAGGAAAAGAGAAAATTGAGATACCTTAGTGGATTTTTTTTTTTTTTTTTGGTTAAGACAGCTCAGCATAAGGAATGTATTCTATTTCTGTTCATAGAGCTATCTTAAATGAGAAATTACTGCAATCAGTTGTGCTACAAACAACGCAGATGTGGAATAAAGTGATGTAATGAGTTGAACTATCACTTGGTATTATCCTGTCAGAAATACCTTTGGTACTGATCTGTTGAGGGAGAGAAATCTGTGTGTAGAATTCTGTGTAATGAGTCTTAGTATCTAGAAGGCAAGAGCTGTTGTCTTGACTCTTGGTTTTGAGAATCTTACCATAATTGAAGTTTTATGCCCACGAAAGAGAGGAAATCTGTATAGAGTTAGGATTATGATGAATGTATCTCTTTCAGGTTTGCCAGACCCCAAACGGTAGTCCTCCAATAGCAGCTCACAATGCTCATCTGAAACCAAATGTAAATCTAGAGTTAGATTTTGGAAATTGGACGGCTTTTATGCATGGCTGATACAGACACATGCAGAAGCACACACAAGTTGGATGCATGCATGTGGGCACGTGGTTGCACCCTGGTGGTCACGCCCTGTGGGCATGGGGAGAATCTTGTGTGTAAGTGGACCCTAGTAGTGAAATGCATCACTTAAAGCTTTGTTAAGTGTTTTGCATGACCACAAAAACACAGTCAAGAAAATACGCAACTTTTTTTTCATCCAAATTATTCTCTCTCAACTTTTTTATTTGTTGCAACCCAAGAGCAAACTGAATTTATCAAGTTTAACCAGTGCCAAAGAACAAAACAGTCTGTAGAAAAGGATGGAAATTTGCAGTAGAAACCACTCAGTGAAATAAACAAGTGAATGGCAAGAGAGGAGGAAGTGGGATATGAAAAGACGTGTAGGTATATCTTCTAGGAACAGTGTCTCATGGTTTTCTTCGGCAACAGTTTGTGCAGATTTCTTTGGCAATGTGTAGTGTTGTTCTAGGCTGCTCATTTCGTCTGCTGCAGGATTTCTCAATAGATCATTATGATTTTAAGAAGTCACAGGTCTACCTCTATTTTTATTCATTTTAGTTGAGCTGTATCTAATAGAAACTATTGGTAATCTTGAGGAACAGGCTTTGATCTATGCAATCTTTCCCCATCACCGGCATTAATGGAGCTACCAGGGAGTAATGAGGGTTCTGCATGTCATGTGTGTCTTTGGATGTGTCTGCCTGGTCCTAACTGCTGCTAATAATCTCTGACTTTGAAATGAATTGAATTTGAAATTAACTGCTAATATCCAGATACTCATTCAGAACGTGTATGAAAGCCTTTTGTCTTCACTATTTATAAATTAATGATATCTGTCAGTTATCTGCTTCCCACTTCTCTCTTAGAGCGCTCCTGGCCATGGCAGAGAATGGCGGAGTGAAGACCCTGCTTTCCTGGCAGGGGGAGAAGACCTTATTTCTCCAGAAGCCTGCTAATATGAGGGCAGGTGCTTGGTTCAGTTTGAGGTAGTGATTTGTGTTTCCTTCAGCCTTCATACCAAGGTGCAAAGATTGCAAAAACTTTCCTCAGCTATTTGGAATTCGTGGCATTGTCCTAAAATGTATTATACAGATATGCGATATCTTTGCTGCTTCAGCTGATGTCTGAAGAACCTGCTTTCACACAAATAAATGATGGAACGTTGTATCCAAAACTGAGTTTATTATACTGAAACATTTCTTAGACTAAAGCCAGCAGATGCCCAAAACCCCCATTTGCTGTCTTGGTCAATCCATGCAGTAAGTGCATAATACAGCATGAGTGTATATTAGTGCCCTGGATTAAATGGGTGACTAGAAACGAACTAAGTGCCTTGGCTCTTTATTCCTCTGGTACAAACTTTTCTGCAGTTTCACTGAAGTCACTTTCTCTCTACCCCTTTTCCCCTGCCCCTGAAGCTCACAAGTTGTTAGTGTAGAAACCAGCAATTGAAACACAGCAATTCTCTTCTGAAGGCTAGACTTCAGTTTAGGGAATACATTGGTCTGTGTGAACCCCAGACTTGGTCCCAGGGTTTTCAGCTTTGTCACTACACTGCAATGAAGCTGGTAATTAGCATTATTCAAACTACATCTGAAACTCATAAAAGAGGCCATGCCTCTGACTTTATTTGCTACAGATCTGTATACATCCTGTGACCGTACCTGACTGTGTCTTTCCTGAGGATTGACGTGACCATTAAGAATAGAGACTTTGGCTATACACTTCTGCTAGTTTCCTTGAATGCAGGGATAATTTTTCTGTGGTGAGGGATGATTTTTTTTCTCCTCAGCTAGCTGTTTGGGAACTGGGCCTGTACGGTGGAATAACTGTGTAGTCAGTTTTCCGATGTCTCAGCTAGTAAAGGGCTGGGATAATAGGAAAAACACAAATAATACAGTGCTACTGGGAAAACTATGGGAGTATGATGGAGACGTGCTGACCGCAGGGAGTCAAACTCAGATCTGTCTGTGCTTATTAGCTCCAATAAAATGTCTGTGCTTCAAGACTGGAGTGGAGCTGTGCAGATGTGTCTGCACCATGCTTCCCAGCACTTTGTCAGCCACCGGTGGATTTCTTCTTATTTTCAAAGGATGAGAAAAAATTCCTTTGCCCTAATTTCTTTCTTAGGCTTTCACAAAAGAAAAACTGTTTATGTTCTGTTTCCTTGTCAATTGTGTAAGAAACACCATTGCAGGCTTGGAGACTTAAAGCACTGCAGGCTAAATTCTCTGGAGATCAGAAGTGAGATTTTTTTTTTTCTTCCATCATCCCTCCTTTTTTACAGGAACTTTCTGCAGCACTCAAGTCTGCTCTGTCAGGTCATTTGGAAGCAGTGATCTTGGGCTTGCTGAAGACACCAGCACAGTATGATGCCTCTGAATTGAAAGCTGCCATGAAGGTAAATGAGCTTTGAAAATTAAGTATGTTAGTCTGATGTTGCTGTCTCAAGAATGAGTATGGGCTTCATATCCAAGGCTGCAGTTTTCAAAGATGTCCTGTTTGGGTTTTTTTGTGGTTTTTTGTTGTGGTTTGGTTTTTTTTTACTACAGGTTAAGTATCCATCTGCAAGGTATCCAAAATGAGAGAATTTTTGTAACTATGTGATTATTAAACTGTTAATTAAATCATCTCTTTAAGGAAAAAAGTAATTTTCATCAGGTCAGGAGTAACCGATAGGCTGCTTTGGCTTGTTGCTGCTTTGCTGGCTGCTCTTAAAAACAATATATGGGTTCACAGCACAAAAAAAACATGAAGAGAGGAGCTGTTAGCTGGAGCCATTAAATCCTCTGCTAGCATTTACAGGCTTGAACAGTAGTTTCCAGTTACTGGGTCATACAAGTGATCTTGAAAGAACATCCTGTGCCAGACCTGCCTCTGTATAGAACACAAGGAGGAGGGCGGGGCATCAAAAGTGGTCTTTGGAGAAACAGCGCAGCAGTGAGTCACTGTGTTCAGTCCCCTACAATCACAGGCAAGCATGGAATAGTTTGCTAGTTTAGAAGTATCCACTCTGCAGGCCACTAAAACAAGATTTTGAGAGGTGTTCATGCCAGTGCATTCACCTTTCTAAGCAAAGGTTTGGGAATTTCTAATTATCACCATCACTTAAATTCTGAATGTTAATTTTTTAAAAATAATTAAAATACAAGTATTAAAATATGTCTCTTGCAATTCAGACAAGACAAAAAAAAAATTAATTTCTCTAGGCTATGAAAAAAGAGTTAAAAAACAAATAAGCGAACAAAAACAGCCCCTCCACCATCTCCCCCCCAAAAAAAGCCCAAACCCAGAAAACCAACCCAGTATGGATATGGTAACTCTTCGATTGTGGGCCAAATCCCTTCTTTGAGTAATCGGCTGCTGCCCTCTTCTGGTTATAGTAGAGGCTAGCCATAGTCTGCTGTGAATCAGATTGTCTTGGGGGTTCTGGGGGTTTTTTTGATGTCTTACATCTGTTATGTTATATTTAGGATGAGCATAAACTTATATAGCATTTATGCTGTATTTACGCCCCGAGACTAAGTCACTACCTCAGAGTAGCCGCAAATGTAGAGTACTCTATTCACTCCATAGGTCAGCTATTCCCAACTCCCAAGCACCTAGTTTAAAGTTCTGAATTTGCCTGAGCTTGAGTTTTACTTGATACATAGAGCATAGTAAGCTATGACATGGAAATCAAAGTTGGATAAAGTTATCATTGAGGAGTTAATTAATTATTTTTTCTAGTACACATTCTTCCAAAATACTTGAAAAAAATTGGACAATCTTAAATTTTGATAGCCTTCATTTCTTCCCCAGATACCTGTTAGAACCACTCTGTGGAAACCTTTCCTAATTCTCTTAGTTGTGAGACAGTTTTATAAAATTGCTTGGGTTTAGTCCTCTCTCTCTCTTTTTTTTTTTTTTTTCTTCAATAGAGACACTTTTTCCAAGAAGGTAGTTTTCCACATAGTTACGTCCATTTTCCACATGTGAAAGACTGCAGCATCAGAGGTTTTCCCAAGATGTTACCCATCAGACTCCTCTTGGAGTCCTGTGGAAACCATGTTTGCCACATACAAAATTACATTCTGTTATGGATGGGCTTAACAAGCAGCATCCTAACAGGAGGCACATCAGTGTTTTTTCTGTCTGCTGGGAGATGATGAGGTTAGCTTTGGTAGGTAAGAAACAGAACAGAATGAAAAAATTACTAGTGGAATCTATTTTTTTAAAAAGTTTGGTTTCAAAATATTGAGGCATCTGGCTGCCAGGTGGCTTTACCAACTAGTAACCCAGACATCCTTAGTGGTCACTGGAGAGAGAAGCATCTTCAGCTCATCCCAGTTAGTCTTCTCCAGGAGCAAGAGTATTGTAGTAGTGTTAGTAATTTCAATTATTTTTTAATATGTTTATAAAATAATTGAACAAGGTTTAGAGCACATTGATCTAGCCACATTATTTTAGAGTATCTGAGTCGCTATAAGGTTTAATTGGTAGCTGATACATTTTTATGTTGTTCGTAATTTTGCTAATTTTTAAATTTTGCTAATTTGCTTTTGTTTGTAATTTTGCTAATACCCATATTATTTTTTAAATGGTAGCGATGCAGCTTAGTTCAAAGTACTGATTCTTCATTGACCTTGATCACAGAAATGGCTTTGAAATATTATATAAGACCTCTCAATTCATTCAGCTTTTTAAAAAAATATAAAATCTGAATATTAACCGTATTATACTAAATAAATTTTTATTTCTTAGTATAGCTAGTAGTAATGTTGCTTCATCTGTATTTGTGCATTGTGAAGTACATGGAAATATGGACAATACAAGAGGGGCTATTTGTTAGCTAGAAATTGAGAACATACTTAAGTCTTTGCTGACTTGGAGGCAAGGCCAAGGCTAATGATGGTGTCATCCTTGGCTTTGCAGTGGAGGAGTTGTATGGAGGGAGGTGGGGAGAGAAAGCAAGGAAGAGCAAGTTGATTACTGTCCATTTGCCTGCTAAGAATCAGATTTTCCTCCTGTGCTTTGAATGGACAGAAAACAGCCACGCATGGGCCATGATAAATTGATCTCGTCCATTTATGCTGGAGGGGAGGCCACTGGGTGTCACAGACACTCACAGCAAATGCACATTGCCCAGAGAGAATATCCACAGGCTCCCAAAGCTATTGGAGTAGCATTTGGCAACTAAAAATGTTCCATCTGGGGTTTCTCAGGTGCATTTAGCCAAAAATGTCCCTGAATGGTTGTGAAACTGTTAGAGTAGGAGAAAGGAGATGTCTGTAAAATACTTTTAAACCATTCGAGTGTACCTGTTCATTTCTAGCACCTAACTGAATCCTATTTGTGTTGCAGGGTCTGGGAACTGATGAAGACACACTCATTGAAATCATCTGCTCGCGAACTAATCAGGAGCTTAGTGAAATCAACAGAGTCTACAGGGAAAGTAAGTTTACTTTGAAAGTTTCAATGTACTGTGTTTTTACATTATTACTTGGATAAGTTCCCCTCAATGTGAATTTGAGTATGTGAGTTGTTTACACAACATCTGATTTGATTCTCTGGCCGTTGGACATAAGATACTGTTTTGTACTGGTGTCCTGGATGTTTCTGTGTGTTTATACAGTTTCATCTTGTTGCTTGGTAGCAAACAAATTGGAGAGCATTTACTACTCTTACAAGTTGTGTCCAAAAGAGTTTTTTTGTAAGCTACGTGCATTCTGTACATAGGGACAGAATTAATTACGTTAGATTTATGGATTCTGGGATCAATTATGTAATGGGTAGGTGTACCTGAAATCTACTGAAGCATGCTTGTAAGTTTATTTGATAGATCTGCCAGAAAAGACATGGAATAAAATTTCATAAAAGCATATATTCTGTTTTTCAACTTTTTCTGAAGCAGATTATCTGATTGAAGCTATAATTCTTAGTTGATTATAAGTAGATATAAGAGTGATCTAAGATCCATCCTCAAAAAATATTACTTTTCCTTTAATATTTCTTATATTGGCCGTGCTGTTTGGGTTTATTGCAATTCAGTAGGGCAGCTGTCCAGTGCCTGTTTGTTTCCCTCAGCTTCACAGTTGAGCTTCACCACAAATAGACTGAAATGCAGAAAATTGCTGTGTGCTAGTGCTTAGTAGTTGTCAAACAATTCTGGTAAGGTGCTGGATAAGTCAAAAAAGAAAAGCAAAATTGAAGTAGTTCTTAATGGCCGGTATCGAAAAAAATACATATTGGCAATTAAAGTGTTTAGACACCAGACCAGAATCCACACAGCATTCCTTTGATTTATCGTAACAGCTTTTTTCTGTTATTAAACTTGTAGTTGCAGTTGTCCGGTGATAAATCCGAGTGGAGAAGGTCCAAATGCTATGTTTATCACAAGCAAACTTGCACTGGCAGCTAAGAATGATCTAACGGGATGCTGAGCTGAAAACAGTATTCCCTTCCTTTTAATAGTCTTAGGCTTTCCTGTTCTTTCCATGACAGCATGGCAACTCTCATGACTAGCTTGGAGCAATGTTGTTTTTGTTGTATGCAAGCCTGCGTTTGTTTTCATTGTCTTCCAAGTGTGACTTAGATTGTAGCTGTTTTTTTATGTGCATAAAGCACAGTAATTAGCAGCTGTTCTTCTTACAAAGCAGTGTTTGTAGGACACCATTTCCTTGAAGAGAATTTTCTGTTTTCTAGTGTACAAGACAGAACTGGAAAAGGACATTATATCAGACACATCTGGTGACTTCCGCAAGCTAATGGTTGCCCTGG
The DNA here is from genome assembly GCF_000699245.1 of Pterocles gutturalis. Classification (NCBI taxonomy): domain Eukaryota; kingdom Metazoa; phylum Chordata; class Aves; order Pterocliformes; family Pteroclidae; genus Pterocles; species Pterocles gutturalis. The sequence continues at coordinate 23,676 of NW_010116285.1, forward strand.
CCAAGGTAGATCTGTTCATATTTTTCCACTTTTCCTAATGTGCCTTCCCTTTGGTAGCTGACTGATGGCTGCCAGTAAAGCAACTGGATTTCTGATTCACTTTTAAGTTGCCTTTTATTTTGACTGTCTTTTGGGGAAAAAAATATTCAAATGTTGAAGGGCAAAATATTTTGACAGAAGTGCAGCATTCATATCATCAGCTTCACAATGGGGATGGAGCATACTGTTAATTATTTAGCAAATTCAGATTAAAAAAATCAAAGAGAAAGGAATATGTGTATAGCAGACTGCTTACTGTCTGTTAAACTTCTAAATACTGCTATCCTTGTTTGAAGGGCAAAAGGTGTGAAGATACTTCTGTGATTGACTATGAGCTGATTGACCTAGATGCTAGGGTAAGTGGTGTTAATGACCATTAAATGTCGAGGGTTGATCACACTTTGGGGGATATTGAAAGTAGAAATGTCATGGGAGTGAGAAGCATTTATGAAAGTAGGTGTGTGTATTTCAGATTGTCTGGGACAGTAATGTTCGCATGCTATCAACGTATCTGCCACTTGCAATCCTGGTATCCTCATTTATCAGTTTTCACGGGCTACTTATCCACTCATACCTATACAGAAGCTCTCTGGTATTTCCCTTAGACATATTGAGACAGAGAGCTTACCAAAAGGAAACACATACATTATGAGCAATGATTGCAACCACATAACTGGGTAAGATTGAGAGAAGTATCATGGAACTTAGCGGCTGCTAATGCTTATTTATTACATCTGTATCTGTCTTACTACATCTGTATCTGTCAAAAGCAGGTTTGCTGAGGTAAACAGAGCTAAATACAGAGTAAAACCTGTACATAGAGATAAAAACAAACTAATTAGTCTTAGTTTCAGATTAGATCCATAGATCTTGTCCTAGTGATCTGCCCAACCATGTGTCCTTTTGTGTTTCTCCCACTGACAGAGTTCCAGTAGTGCTTGTTTTCCAGTAAGGGAATTGTTTACGTTTGCGATGGCTTCTTGGGTAACTCCTGATTTTCATTTTGCTTTTAATCCTAATCCCAGGAGCTCTATGATGCTGGTGTGAAGAGAAAGGGAACTGATGTACCCAAGTGGATCAACATTATGACTGAAAGAAGTGTTCCCCACCTGCAGAAAGGTACTATTCAAGAGACAGATTTATTTTTTTCTTGTAAGAGAAACTTATACTGAAGTGGTAACTCTCTTGTCCCAGATATAGTTGAAATGAGTGTGAGAAGCACTCACAAAACATAGATGTCATAAATTTTAATTCATGTCCAAGCCGTCAGTTTTTTCAGAAATAGTTATTTCTGTGGATGCATTAATCTCACAGTTTGAATGTGTGTAGGGCTCTTTTTTGCAGAGATGTAACTGCTCAGTTATGTGTCATACACTGAGAACAAAAACATTACAAATCTAGAAAACGTAACTGCAGGAGACCTTCAGAAATCCTTTAGCTTTTCCATGTGTCCTAGGGTAGGTAGCCTAGCTATATCATGTGTTCAGATGACAGTGAAGACTCAAAGGCAGCTGTGATATTGCTGTAAGAAGCACATGGAAAAGACATTTGAAGACTTGTCAGGGCCTAAATCACTGTTGTTTAAAAAAATACTAGTACGGGATTGAGATGGTATTTTGCCAGATTTTGGAGGTGGTCAAGGAAAACAAAAAGGCCATAACATGGGAACTTTACTAACAGCTGACAAATGTAGGCTGTACTTGAGACAAACTTCTCAGAAGGACTTGGACAGATATTTTTTAATCATGTGTCTCTGCAGTGCTGTCTCTGGTTTTGATTTGGGTGGTTACTTTTACCACTTCCTGGTTTGGTTTTGATTTCACCTGTTTTCTTTGTTGTGATAGTGTTTGAGAGGTACAAGAGCTACAGCCCATATGACATGTTGGAGAGCATCAAGAAGGAGGTTAAGGGAGATTTGGAGAATGCCTTCCTTAATCTTGGTGAGTTACCCTTAAGTAAAGACTATCTTTAGATAGGAGCTTTCCAGTGCTCTTGCAGGGTATCGTGATAAGGATAGGGCTGGCTTCCTCTGTGGCTGGATGAGAAATCAACTGGACATTGTGGCATAATTTGATCTACTAGTGTATTTTAGGATATTATGGGTATTGAGAAGTAGCATACTTTTGCTCTCTGCAAAATATAAACCTTGCTTTCCAGGTGAAAATAACAATCCATGTGTTTTGTGATCTGTTGTTAGTTCCACTTTTGTTTGATATAGAGGCTTAATGTTTGTTTCCCCAAACCAACAAAAAAGTTGGAACTATGGCTGAACACATTCAATATAGTATTCAATATAGACATAGGTTGGAGAGAGAACAGTGTGTGTGAGAGGAGAAGACAGGCTGTGGACAATGTTAAAGGCTAATAAAAGAGCTGATTTGGCACTGAATTCTCTGAAGTGGGGAGGCAGGGTGTAAGGCTGGTACTGTGACATGAGATGAAGATGACAAGGATGTCACCAAGTTTAAGAGGAAATTCTTTAAGAGGAAAATCCATTTCAGACTAAAGGTGAACTGAGAGCTCTGTAACGTAAATGGAGAATAAACAGAGCTCAGCCTTGAAAGGGAGACTTCATGCTCATGGATTAGCATACAATGAGTGTTTTCAGAAAAGAGGTTGCTTCTGGAAGTGGAAGAATGGATTGTGGTGTGTGCAGAGGAGGGCTAGCATTCTGAAATGATACTAGCAATGGAGGGAAATACTTTCTTAGATTGTAAGCATTTGTGGTTCTACCACAAGTTTAGCCAAACAACTTCTAAGTAACAAATCAAGTAAAAATAATTTCTCTGTGTCCCCTTCTGGCGAAACCTTTGCTGAAAACCTTATTTTGACTACTTATCATGCTTTAAAAATGGCTCCAAGATTATGTGTTCTCCTATTCCATGCATGAGCACGATGTTTAACTATTCTTCTCTCTCTTCAGTCCAGTGCATTCAGAACAAGCAGCTGTATTTTGCAGACAGACTGTATGATTCCATGAAGGTAGGGAAGACTGTTCTTTGTTTTTACTCATTTTTATCATGCCATTTTTTCATCGGATTTTAATTCCTTAGGTGCTTTTATTCATATGATGTGTGACTGGTATTTAGATAATTTAACAATGACTTAGTATTGTTCAAAAGCATTCTTTAATGGTTAGAAGCATAGACCATCTATTCAGATGCATCTGGCATAAGGAAATAATAGGGAGGGGTCTCAATACTAATGATCTGTATTAGATCAGTTGATTATAATTAGGAAAGTTAGACACATCTTTTGCAGGTAACCAAGAGCTGATAGCAGTAAAGGCTGTTTATTGAAGTGCCAAAATAAGACACTAAATTGGCCTCAAACATTTTCTCTAGAAAAGGGCTGAAAGAGAAGTGCCTGTGACAGGCATTAGGCAATACCAGGAAGACCTCCTGGTGAACCAGAACTGCTGCTTACAGTCAGTAAGTAGCTAGATTTGTGACTGGCAGTTGGTCAGACACTGCTGATGAGAAACGTATGTTCATGCCCAAATTCCTGGATCTTGATAATGACTTTAGTTAGAAGATTTAATGCATTGTATCTTTTATGGCTACATTTCAGTTGCCTGTAGTTTGCTCTCTTACCATGAGGTATGGTGGCCCCTGACACGTTTCAGCTGTTGCAGTTCTAAATGTGTGTCTGCTTATAGGGCAAGGGAACCCGCGACAAGGTTCTGATCAGGATTATGGTCTCCCGCTGTGAGGTTGACATGCTGAAAATTAAGAGTGAATTCAAGAGGAAATACGGAAAATCTCTCTATTATTTCATCCAGGTAAGTTTTTCAGCTTTCTTTTTATATCAGTTGTAGGGGCCTTTGCAGCAGCCTTCATTGGTTTAATCATACCATTGGAATTCATGGGAGGTGTTCTAGAGGCTGCAGTGAGAATAATATGTTATTATCCATGTACTATTGAAAAACCCACCTTTAACTTTACAACTGGTAGACCCGGCAGCCTCTTGAAAGTGTATGTAAGCTTTGTGCAATCAGCTGATGTGTTAGGAAGGAAAATTCTTTCTACCTGTCCCTTTACTCAGGCCAAAAGAAAACAACAAAAAAAGAATTGCTCTACGATTGCTGAATGAAAATAGAGCATCTAAATTGCTGCTCTCTTTCATTTCAGTGCCTAAGCAGTAGGCTTTTTAGCTAGAGTGATTTTTTTCCGTTTCTGTGATGGGGCAGGAGCTATACATGCTAGGTTTTATTTAACTCGGGGCATAGGTAAAGAGCTTGTGCATCCGTTTATAAAACTAGTCTTCTAGCCACCCCCACATCAGCATCTCATACATTTTTCTTTGTGTAGATGAAGTTCAGTCAAAATCTTACGCCAGAATATTTTCCGAAAGTTGTCCATTTTAGATTAAAAGCAAATTTTCAAAATAGTGAACTTGATGTATGATTTTTACAGTAATCGGTGAGAAGGAACAGAATTGAGTCCTTCAGCTTTTCTTTGTTGTGTTACTCTTTTTCATAGCAAAATGTCTCTCCCTTGGCCTTGCATTTGTATTGCATGAATGATAAATCATTTCAGTTCACACGTAAGTAAAACTCAGTCTAGATAGTGTCCTCCAGGCTGACAGGGCTTCAGCTGTGAAACATAGTGTATCCCACAGGTTTAGAATATGATGCATGTACTTTTCACATTTTTTGACTGTTTCCTCATATGTATTTTCTATTTTTCTTCCCTTGCTTTACAGCAAGACACGAAAGGTGATTACCAGAGGG
>NW_010116285.1:28474-29305 GCF_000699245.1 Pterocles gutturalis
AACTGTGATGGAAGAAACCCAGATCCAGAGACATGCCTTTTTTGCTCTTCATTTTACTGTAATCCTAGAAAAAATTGACTTGCCTAGCTAACCGTGACTTGCCGTTGTACCTGCAAGGCCACTGCTGTGGTGTGCTTCGGGTGCTGTGCGCACTTCTCCCAGCAGCCCTGCTCCGCTTGGCTCTGCCAAAGGCCCTAACAGCGAGTAGCCAGAGAAACTAACCTTCCACAGATAAGCGAGGTTACAATGCTTGTGAGAGACTGCCTCTCTGCCATGTTTCTAATAAAACATAAATAAAACTGAAGTTTTACTTTAAGAAGACAAGTCTCTCTCAGACCTTTAATTTTAAAACTGTGTGAGCAGCTGATACGTATTTAGCCTTCGACATCCATTTTCTGTGTTGGTTTTTTCCTCCCAGGGTTCACTACTTGCGGCTGAAACCTTACCTTTCTCCCTCAAAAACCTTCCTCTAATGATTCAGTTTCTCAGGAGAAACACAACCATTCTCGTGGTTACTTTTTTTTCCCTTTTTCACCCCAAATAAGTGATGTTAAAACCTGAGCGCCACCTTTCAGTTCCTGTGTGTGACAGGACAAACAGTTCTGGATCCCTCTTAAACATTCAAACAGCCTGTGTGTAACACAAGTGTTTCCTTCAGAAGGCCCGCGCCCGGGCGTGCTGCGGGCGGGTCTCAGACCAGGCGGGGAGCAAGGAGGAACCACCCGGGCGCTGCTCTTTTAGCGAGGAGGGAGTTTCCCGCCTTTTTTCTTCCCGCCCTCGCCCTCTCCCTCCCACTCAGAGCCGGCGGCCATCTTTCCTCCCCGCCTGGCC
>NW_010116286.1:0-7902 GCF_000699245.1 Pterocles gutturalis
GTTTTTGGCTGTTGGATTTGCCTCCTCTTTTGTCACACAGGGATTCCTGCCTATGTCGTGGTGCCCCGGACAGCCCCGCAGTGTAAACAAGCTGCCATCCGCAGCTACGGTGCCACGCTGGTGCCCTGCGAGCCCAGTGACAAGGTGAGGCGTGGGGGAGACCAGCCAGGGACCCAGCACAGCCAGGGACCCAGCACAAGCAGACTGAGAGACAACTGTCTGCGCTTTCCCTTAGTCCAGAGCCGAGACAGCATCTCGCGTAGTCCAGGAGACGGGAGGAGTCATGGTGCACCCCAACCAGGAGCCGGCCGTGATGGCGGGACAAGGCACAATCGCCCTGGAGGTGCTGGAGCAGGTGAGGAAAAGACCCAGCCCAGGGCTCTGCTCTGCAGAGGCAGGGGCACAGCAAAAGGGGGTGCGTGAGGTGCCAGAAGCACTCACTCTTCACTTCTGCACAGGCACCCGAGGTAAACGCGGTGGTGGTTCCTGTCGGAGGAGGAGGAATGATTGCGGGAATAGCAGTTGCCATCAAGGTAGGCAACAGCTCACCCAGGAAGTGATGGCTGCATCTCCCCGTGGGAAGAGCAGGGCTCCCGAAAGAGGCAGCAGCTGTGGAAATCCTGCTGTGAAAATCTGAGTGCGTGGGGTGTGCCCCCTGCGCACACAGCAACAGTAGATGGGCACACGCTAGTGCAAAGTGAGCGGCTCCTCCTGCTCTCCGCAGGCTTTGAGGCCAGATGTGAAAGTGTTCGCTGCAGAGCCACGCAACGCCGACGACTGTTACCAGTCCAAGAGAAGAGGGGAACTGACCCCCAACCCTCACCCGCCAGATACCATCGCAGATGCAGTTAAAACCAGCATCGGACCAAACACATGGCCCATCATCAGGGATTTGGTCGATGACGTCCTGACAGTCTCAGAGGAAGAAATCAAGGTAAACAGCTCCTGGCTCCCTTCTCACGGTAGCTGCCAGCAGGCAGCTGCCTCCATCCCTGCTCTGCCCCTCCGCTCTCCCCGCGCAGCACAAGCCCCTGCTCACCACCGCAGCTGTGCAACGCCCACACTCTCCAGCTGGAAAGGGCTGGCGGAAGCTCTGCTCTCCCTTCCCAGAGCGCTGCAGAGATGTGCACGCGCAGTGCCCTCCGCAGCCCCCGAGCAGCCTGTACCGGCTACCTGCTGCTCTGTCCCGACAGCAAGCCACGCGGCTGGTGTGGGAAAGGATGAAGCTGCTGATTGAGCCAACAGCGGGTGTGGGAGTGGCGGCCGTGCTCTCGGAGCAGTTCCGAGCAGTCCCTCGGGATGTGGAGAACGTTTGCATCGTGCTGTGCGGGGGAAACGTGGACCTGAGCTCCCTGACCTGGCTCACAGACCTCCCTGGGAAAGTGGAGTGAGAACGGAGCAGTGTCTCAAGTGACCAAAACCCCACTCTGAATTTGCACAGCCTGGTGTGTGCAGTACTAAAAACAGATGAACAATCCCAAACGTTTGGAAGCTTTTGTGGCGGGATAAGGGAAGCTGGTGTTGGTCTCTACAGCACAGTCGCTTGGTTCCACAGCAAAGGGTTGCTATGGAGGGGCAGGAAACAAAGTACTGCCTGTTTTCCCCTCCCCAGCCCCCCTGCTCTGGGACAGACCTCCCACGAGCTACGCTCAAGTCACTCTGCCCAGCTGCTTCGCCTTTCTTTCTCAACATCACAGTAACTTCCAGCAAACTCCTGTCCTCGATACAGCCAAACCCACACATGCACCGTGTCAGGGCACAAGGGAAAAACAACAGCCCCAGTGGGTTCCCGAGACCTGGGGTGCACACAGCCTCCCCATTTGGCCTCCACAGCCAGCCACCATCAAGACAGAGGCACTTAGAGATTTTTTAAAACATTTTCCCATTAAAATAAATAGCTGTAGCTGGTACCTGAGCAGCAGCTGGTGAGACAGCTGCCTCTGTACAGACCCCAGCAGTAACACGTCCAAGACACCGGTGCTGTCCTCACTGCACGCGGGCTAAGAACAGCATCCAGGGAGCTAAGGCACAAGCTCCAGCCATGCTGGAGACTCATTCCATCTCCACCTCCTGCACCGGCAGCGCACTCTCGCTCCTCACCCACGGCACAGGCTCCGGAACGTGGGGGTCATAAGTCCATTTAGGAAAAACGCGCTTGTAGAGGTGCAGCAGCACCGTGTCCTGGGACTTTAGCTGCCCATCGAAGTGGCACTTCATGTGACCATGGGTCCCTAGGCAGAGAGCAAAGAGGCCATGAGCTGTCTCTCCTGCCAAGGAGGACTACACCTGCCCAGCATCAGAGATAAATACCAAATCAAACCCACCTAATGGTTCCTTGATGTGTCCTCTACGACCCCACTTTGTCCTCAGCTCCACTGGTTTAAACCACATCACATCCTCTGGAGATAAACACAAAGGGTGGGTAAGAAACAGGCTTTGCTGCACCAACACAACCGCTCCCACAGCCTCCTCATCCCCTCTCCCCACCACACAGAGCCCAGCCGTACCTCTGTTAAAGAACATGTACCGCACCACAGCCATCTTGGTAAAGATCTTGAAAGGATGGCCGCTGAGCACCAGCCGCTTGATGACAATTCTGTCTGGGTCCACGGAAAGCAGAGAACCCGTGGCGATGAGGTCATGCATTCCTGCAAGGCAGAGTCACGAATGCCCCCCAGCAGCGCCACAGAAGGTGCCTCCATCATCTCCCCCACCACCACAACCCCCTTCCCCAAATGGTGCCAGGTGCAGAGCAACCCCACAGCAGCGCCAGACAAAATTTCAGTGATACTGGGGCTGGAAATGCATTAATCTCAAACAGCACAAAGGGGACAGCTTTTTCAAGTCATCCTTTCTGGATGGATGCACTTACAAGTGGGGTATAGTAACGCCCTGCTAACGTTTCCTTCCCAAACACCACCTCCTCAGCACTCTCCAACTTACCGTTACTCCTCTGTTTAAAAAGAAGCACTGAGGCAGGAGGAAAAGTGATGGGAGCGTAAACAGTCACCACCAGGGCAGCATCCGGGCGCAGGAAACGCTCCAGCTTGTGCTTATCAGCTAGGACAGAAGAGCAATGATCAAGTTCAGGCCAACGGCAATCCTCAGAGCTCTGGGAAGCCCCACTGAGCCCATTCTTCGCTGGCAAACAGGCTCCACACTTTAGGAAAACAGGTGACAAACACCCCTCCTCTGCTGCACAAAGTATCTGGAAATGAAGGTGATCCTCCGAGCTACCAGCTCGCTGTGTGGAGCCTGCCACCACCTCTCCCAAGCCCTCCCACTGCCCGCTATTTAGCGTCTCCCCTGGAAGCCTCAGAACCTAGGAGTGAGTCTTCAGAAGAGTCCTTCAGCCAGGTTCAGACACCACGGCTAAGACATCACAGGCTTCCTGCCCCAGAAACCCCAGCCCAGCTCCTGCCATACCCATGCCCACCCCACCAGTCCCTCACAAACCTGAGGTGTGCTGGGAGAACAGGGGGGATGCTCGGAAGCGTCTGAACCCACAGTGGAAGATCAGTTCTTCCTTCGCCCTCACTGGCTCACTGTTGCTTGGATGCCGACGCACCAGGAAATTCAGCACAGACATCTGCAAGAGAGGCAGCGCCGTCAGGTGCCGACAGCAGGGCTGGCACGCGATGGCAGACAGAGCAGAAAGCACTGGGACATTGCAGCAGAGACAAATACCCTTGACAACGGCTTCCCAAAATGCCGCTGGTCACCAACGCAGACACCTCAGCCAGGCTCAGACACTACAGCCTGAACGCCCTGGGCAGCTTCAGCCTGCTCTGACCAAAGGGAAGGTCCTACTTTGACATGCAAGCAATGTGGGGAGATTTCAGCAAAAACCCTCCGCAGCCAGAACCTCTCGTTAGACAAGGAGCCGCACACATACAAGCTATCAGCAGGGCCATACTCAGTTACCTTTTGTTCATGGGGAAGCAGCAAGAACAGGATGAGAGGCTTCCCTTCTTTGAAGCTCTCCATCACTGAGACAGGAACATTGCAGATATGAAGCGTAACGTACCAGCCAACCTGCCAAGAGAAGATTGGTCATGAATACTTCTCTCAACAGAAAAGTGTCAGAAGTAATATGTGTCTGAGTTAGAGGGAATCCAGGAGAACAATATCATGTGAACTCATGGCTTCATGCTAAGAATCAGCTGGCTGAAAGATCCACCCAGCCACCTCCCTGACAAGTCTTTCCTATTGGGAGCAAGGGAACACAGTAGGGGAAGAGATCAGCAAGAGAAAAGGGAGTTACCGAGGCTCCTTCAGTCTCCTCTTTCTCTATTCGCCGGAAGAGGTGCTTTCTGGTTCGGGAGAAGTCCTGGAACTGGAAAATCCTGGCATAATCCCTTGGGAGATTCTCTTTGGGGTCCCATGGAGATGTCCGGAAGCTCTTCAGCCCCCTGTACTTCTGGAACCTAAAAGGACAGAAAGACAAACTACTTCACAAACAGAGCTGTCTGGCCAGCACCTTCTGTGGTCCGCAGGGACTCACACCTTCAGAGAGGGCAAAGGGAACAAAGCAAATGTCAGCTCTCAGAAAAGATCTCAGTGTAGAGAGAACTAGAAACAGCAGCCAAGTCCCCAGACAACCTGCCCTTGCCTCAGGGCTCTGCCACCCTCCTTCCTCTCCCAGGACCCAGCTCTCCCTGCCACAGGGAGCTGAGCCCACCCACTGTCCCCAAAGCTAGTGCCCGCCCTGGAAGCCTCAGAGCCTAGGGATGTGTCTTCAGAAGAGTCCTTCAGACAGGTTCAGACACCACGGCTAAGACATCACAGGCTTCCTGCCCTATCTCACCAAACTAGACAAGGGCGCCTTCCAGCTCCTCTCCCAGCAAAGCATCCTGTTTCTTACCGGACTCTGGCAGGGACGTCACGTGGCGTGTCCACCTCATCTGGAAACATTTCGTCCATTCTCTCCTGTTTGTATCTCTCCAGCATCTGTTCATCATCCTCCACCTTCTCGTCATACTGGTCATCCCGCAAGGACTCAGGAATGGTCATGCTCTCACACTCCTCCTCTGCAGGTTCCTCTTCCTCCTCACTGTTTTCCCCCTCCTGACGCACAGGACAGCACAAAGCCCGTGAGCACACACCCTGCTGATGTCCATGCAGCTCTGCAAACCCTGCGTGTACTCGCACCATGTGAACTATGCCCCAAGCTACATCAGAGTCCCTCTTTTCGGTATCTAACAGGCCAAAGAAGCAACATGATACATATGAGAGATATCCAGGCAAGTCCTGGCTCTGTGTTGTGCCCTTGCATGGAGCAAGCTGGAAGGACAGGACTGTCCTAGAACATGCAATAACACCCTGGAGATCACCTGCAGGATCAGCTCTTGGAAGTACCTGGGAAGCTGCCTCTTCCATCATATCATCATAGATGTCATCATCTTCATCATCATCATCATCTCTCTCACTGCCTTCTTCTCCATCATCCACAATCCAGGCAGCCTGGTACTTGGATGTGCCTTTGGGGACCTTCACCACCCTCCTGTTTGCCTTCAGAGAAGCTGTAGGATTCCCACCAATAGTTAATGCAGGAACAATTCTCCTTTCCCTCAGCAACATTTACACCAGGAGAGCCAATATCAGCTCCAGACCAGAATCACTGTTTCCCAGCACAGAATTTGTCAGGGCCCAGAAAAAGCAGCTAAAATGTAATCCTGCTAACTGCCAGGAAACCACACAGCCTGCCAGTTGGGTTATGGGACTGGGAATGGAAGCCCTGGGCTCCCAATAGCATGTTTCTTCACATCCATCCTCAGCCATCCCAGTGACAGAGGGTTTCTAACAACCCTCTTAATGGGGAGAAAGAAAAGGTACAGAAGTATTGCTGCTACTTACCTTCTGCTTCCTGCAGTTCTTCTTCAGTAGGCCAGGTCTGCTCCCCTTCCATCGGATCAGGAACCACCTCGGACTGCAAAGACTCCTGCTTGTTTGGATCTGCCTTCATTAGGACCTTAACATCCTCCTCCATCTCTTCGGTGGCATTTACAGAGTCATCCTGAAGGACAAGAGCAGAGTCCCCAGCTGTGAATACACCTAACTCAAGCTAGCAATCGGTCTGAAGTGAAACACCCTTCAGTATCACATTCATTATGTTGTGACACCACATTCGTTACACGCTGTAGGCGGGGGATCTCAGCTCGGGGGCAGAACACAGGCCAACTGGCTCTGATACAACTCCTCCCCCCCCAGCCCTTGATCACATCCACCCAGTTGCATTTTCACAATTAAAGTTTAGAAACGTCGTGTTGTAACACGACCAGCAAAGCTCTGACCTCCCACACACCTGTACCTCCATGTCCTGACTCTTCTTCTGTCCTTTAAACACTCGGGGGTTCAAAGAGAGGGGGTCGGGGGGGGCATCCACCTGGCTCATCTGGAAGTCTCCATGCCCCACAATATGCACCAGGCTGTTCACATTGAGGGTCTGTCCCCGGACAAAGCCGGACACCTTCAAGGTCCCAACCAGGTCACTGTCCTGACCAGGCACAAACTCCGCGGCATAGGCGAGCAGGTGAGCGCGCCTGTCCCGAAAAGCCAGATGCCGCTGCTTCTGGGTGGCGAGGTGCCTCAGCAGCAGCGAGGACTCCTGTTCCGTGTTCAGGGGAAAGAGCCTGGCCTCAGGAAAGCGCTTCTCGATGGCTTTGGCAAGTTTCTTCTTGACATCTATCCGCTTCTTAGGTGGCAAGTCAGTGCCCCCTGTGACAGCAAGAGCTGCCGCGCAGCAGAAAAAACAGAGTTCAGGATCAGACCGTAAACCTTCTTATACCCCTTCTGCCAAGCACAGACACACCCTCAGATATCAGCAACCCAGATAACTAAAGAGAGTCACACCACAGGTTACAAAGGCAGTTTCACCCTGTTCAAAAGAACAATCAGGACAGAAAACCTGTCTTTAGAGGTAAGATTTTGAGACTAAATAAGACCATGGAGATAAGGACCCAGGAACTGAACTTAGCAAGAAACCATCTGAGCCCCTTTGCTCTGCACACCTGAGAAACTGTTACAGCCCTAACCACCACCACGCACCTGGAGACCTAAACCTAGAACACCCCAACCTAGAACACCCCTTTTACCTCCAGCACTCCCCTACCAGGGCAGTAACACAAGGCAGCCCAACAATAGCATCCACCTGACTTAGCTGTGCTCAGACAGAGCAGTTAAAGACCTGTAATCACCTATTAACATATAGAGTTTTTAATTACTGCAACAGCAAATCCCCATCAAGCACCCCCTCGACCTGTACCCCACTAGAAGCCATTAACGTTTTCTCCCTCGCTCACCGTAACTGGGGAGCCCCTGTGCGAAGAGGCAGGTGAGGCAGTGCTCTCCTGCGCTGTCCCAGCCCTCTGCAGGATCCAGGAGAAACAGGAGGGAGTCGGCGACCTTTGCCAAGTCTAAGACAGCGTGAAGGTCCCCTACATACAAATCACCTCCATTACTGAGGCTGCCAGGGGCAGGGAGCCAAGAACCACACCAACGATGGCGTTTCCTCACCTGCCTGTGCTGTCACGAAGCGCCAGCGCTGCTTAAGCCGGGGGCAGAGGAGTGCAAAACTACCGGCTCTCCCCTCATCCACATGGACAACAGCTGAGTCCTGGCTCTGCAGCAGGTGGAGGGTGTCAGGGGCTGCAGCCCTGCTGTGCAGTGGCACCAGAACCACGAGGTGCGGGGGCCCATCCCTGCTGCCCAAGCTCCGCTTCTCCGCCAGCACCTGTGGATACAATCACAGAGCATAGATCCCGTCCCCAGTCCGGATCCTATCCCGCTCCTCAGATCCAGACCAGATCCCTCCGCAGCTCAACCCGAACCCGCTCGGTCCAGTAACGCTCCGTTTCCCCCCCACCGAACAGCCCCTGACCCACAAAGACCCGAACCGGGCCG
>NW_010116287.1:0-380 GCF_000699245.1 Pterocles gutturalis
CAGACTGCGGGGCTTGGGGGCGCGGCCGGAGCTCTCCCTGTGGCTGCTTCCCCATCTCTTTTGAGAGCTGTGTCAAGGCCGTGGTGGACATGGACCCGTGGTCACAGCAGGTGTGTGGTTGTGGCTAAGGTCACCGGTGGCATCATCGTCCCCGGGGGAGGTCTGAGGGCGGGCAGGGACGGGGCGAGCTTGGGCAATGGGGCATTGGAGCTTGGAGCATCTCCTTGCCAAGAGCTGCTTGCTTTCTGCAAGCCCTGATTTGTTCCCTTGCTGTCACAACAGACGCCTGCATATTAATTTCTTGGGGCTTTTTGTGATGATTAACTGAGGCTGAAGACTGAATCGGGAGGGAGACCTGCGGGAGCAGAAGCACGGCAGAA
>NW_010116287.1:430-3625 GCF_000699245.1 Pterocles gutturalis
TAAAAGCTGCCGGGAAGGCACAGTGCTCCTCGGAGCTTTTCCCTTTGCCAGGGCGGAAACTTTCATGAATGAATTAAGGCGAAGAATGGTTTTCAGTGCAGCGGTGTAAAGCCAGGCCTCCCTATCGCGCCGGCTCCCCTCAGGGGCCACCCCGACCGGAGCGCTGAGCGATGTTTTCGAGCGGTGTCTGTCAGCGCTGGGCAGGGCTGCCAGGGAGAAAACTCAACCCCAGCCCGAGCTCAAAGGCTCCCCTTAAAGAAGTGTTAAGAGAAACCAAACAAAAACTACATCAAAACTCACGGAGCATAAAACTGACCCTGTATGAAATCTTATGCCGACCCTTGTACTTTCTGGAGGAAATTAGGAATTTATGCTGCGAATTGTGCCTGTTTTCAGAAAGCAGCCTGCTGCAGCACGTCGCTGATTGTCTTGATCCAGCAAGGCAGGCAGCTGCCGTGTAGATCTGCTGTCATTCCTCATTTTACATAAAGGTTAGCACGCGGTAGCTCAGCAATGCGAGGAGGTGGGTTTGCTAATCCACCAGAGGCAGCTCTCTGGACACCGTTGGTAGTACGGTGATTGTCAGCTATTCACCTGGGCTGTGGGGAGGCTGGGCTGCACCACCCGAGCCTTTGGGCACAAACAGGGTTCCTAGCGAGGCTGTTCCGGCATCATCTGAAGCAGACGAAGGTGCCTGCGAAGCCTCTTGGTCCTGCGTGTAGCAAGGCTCCGGCTCGCGCTGCCCTCCCGGGGCAGGGGCTGAGGCTGCGGGAGCCACGTGGCTGGTTCCAGCCGAGCCCCTTCGCCCACCTCTGTGTCCGAGCAGAGGACGGGCGCCTCTCTCTGCATCCTCTCCTGAGGGCTGCTGCTCTCCCCAGCTGGCCCCGGAGCGGTGGTTGCTCCACCTCGGCCAGGGTTCGGACGCTGCGCTAGCAATTGTCAGCTGCCAGATGATTTTTTGTTCGTTTGTTTTTCTTGCAGGTGGGAACAGCGAGAGCTGCCCAGTGGTAGAGTCTACTATGTAGACCATAACAACAAGACCACCACGTGGGAGAGACCTCTTCCTCCGGGGTAAGGGGGCTGGGGCCAGCTGCCATCCAGACACTGAGCTAACTCCTCGTGTGGGATCCACGGGGCTCTGCGCAGAAGGGGAGAAGCGGGCTGGTGGCAGGAGGGTCTCTTCGTTCCTAAAGAGAAGTGGGGTGAGGTGGCTGAGTGTTCGCTGGCCTGAAGGCACACCCTGTATCCTCAGAAAGGTCTTTTCAGCATTTGTGAAAAGGAGAAAGCTTTCCAATCTGTTGTGTTTTGACCTCTGTTAGAGGTCTGGTTTTTGAAACAGTCCATGGAAATCACTGAGCGCTCAAGCAGCAGCACAACCACTCGCAGGCAGAGCGGAGCAGGGGGCCTTTGGGACGGGGTGCCAGCAGAGTCCCCCCAAGGACCAGCAGAAGGGAGGGGGTGGGCCTCATGTCACCTGGGAAAACAGATGCTTGTAGGTGAGGACTGAGCTCCTGGGGGGCAGAAACAGGGATGCTCAGTGTGCCCCAGACCTGCAGCTGGGCTCTGGACTCTCTCAGAGGGGTCTCATTCTGAGCTGCGTTGGGGTCTGCTTGTGTGCTGCTGCTCGGCTCCACCAGCCCTGCAGGAAGCACACCACAAAGCTCATGTCCAGGAAGGCCAGGCTTTAGTTTGTAGGAGTGATCAGTCTGCGGGTCACAAAGGCGATACACAGCTTGGGGCCACGTGCTTTCCAGGAGCTTGTCGAATTCTCCCCTCTTTACACTCCTACAAGCAGAGCAGTCGGTACAGCCAAGCTGCTGCTGTTCTCTAGACGGGGTTTGTTCATGGCTGGAATGACCAAAGTGTTCTTGAACCTCCAGCATCACGTGTGAACGTGAAATAAAACCCAGCCTGTGTTCCCCCCCAGGTTCCTATGGGCACACACTGCCTTCAGTTAATCTGTGATCTCTGCAGCTGCTTGCTGATCCTGCAGCAGCTCAAAGTCTGCCTGGTGTTAAAAGAGGGAGGTTGTTACCTGGGAAGGTGGGTTTGGAGCCCCTCAGGTGTGCTCCTTCCCTCCTGCGCAGGTCTCCAGCCCCGTGCCTTGCCTCTGTCAGAGGCCAGCTGGCTACGAGGGATGCTTACGGCATCCTGCTGCGAGCTCGGCTGGTGTCCCAGCATCCCATCGAGGCTTCAGGTGCCCTCGCAGGGAGGTGCTCCAGGTCTTGCTAGTCTTTTGTATTTCTTTCTGGGGGCTCTTTGCCCAGAAGAGCCCCTTTGGCTGTGAAACTGGTGGTTATGCTGGAGCTGGGAATGGAGCCCGTGTGTTAAAGGGTATCAGGGTATCCTTGCGAGAGGAGAGAGCAAGTGTCTGACGTCAGCCTGCAGTGTCAGAGTGAAATGAAAAGTCCCAGTCTTCCCAGCTGGACCCTGCGCCCCGGCAGCTCTCGCCTATTTCTCCTCCTGCTGAGATGCTGCACGGGGAGCACAGGGGGAGTGTGGCGGCTGGGGAAGGGGCTGACAGCCCAGTGCTCCTCTGTCACCCTTTTGGCACGTCCTGGGGCAGCAGCTGGGTGTTCTCAAGCCACTGCTGCATGTCCAGACCCTGGAGGCAGCCCTTGGGCAAGGGCGATGGGAGGTTCCTCGGCGTAGGACCTTGGTGTGTGCCTTCTGCTGCACCTCCCGAGCTCTCCGGGGTTTCTTTCCGCAGCCGTCACACCGGCGTTAGTGTTCAGTTGCCGCACGGCAGCCGGAGGCACCGGCCAGCAGGACCCCCGAGCTGCCTGGGGACACACAGTGACACCTTCCTCTGGTGTTTCCAGGTGGGAGAAGCGCGTGGATCCTCGGGGCAGGTATTACTACGTGGACCACAACACCCGCACCACCACGTGGCAGCGCCCCACGGCCGAGTACGTCAGGAACTATGAGCAGTGGCAGTCCCAGCGGAACCAGCTCCAAGGAGCCATGCAGCAGTTCAGCCAAAGATTCCTGTACCAGGTGAGAGCGGGGGGCTGCCGCAGTGGGGGTCTCGCCCGGCTCTCCTGCTGGTCTCGCCTGGGAGACCCTGAGGTGGGGAGGTGCTGGCGGGGCTGTGTGGGGTCTGCCGGCTCGGCAGAGCAGCGCTCTGACAGCAGAGCACCCGAGCTCCTCTGCTGCGTGCAGAGAACCCCGCAGGAGCAACTTGCTTTTTATCAA
>NW_010116288.1:0-7898 GCF_000699245.1 Pterocles gutturalis
CTCATTTGTATATTTATATATATTACTATTTTTATAATAATTATTTTCAATTTTTCTGTAGTTATTAAATTGTTTTTGTCTCAATCTACAAGTCTCTTTTCCCTTCACCCTTTAATTCTCTCCCCCATGCCCAGGAGGGTGAGCAAGCGGCTGTGTGGTGTTTGTGCCAGCTGGGTCAAACCACAACAGTGGGCTCAGCTGCTCGTCGTATGACAACAGTTGAGCATGTCCCTGTGGATAACACAACTGGAGATGCTGTTACATCAATCTGCGTGTAGTTTATTGTCTGTAACATGTAAGTTAACTTTGATTTCTGGATATTTATAAGAAGCTTTTCACTTGCATGCTGTCCTCGTACGCCAGTACTTTCTCATTCCTGGCTGCTCTTGTGTCTTGTGACAAATTCAGATGTTTTAAGCATTCTTATCTTTTCAGTCTACAAGAAACACTCTGTCTTCACCTTTTTCTGTTATTTTAGTCTGCATTTTACTGTGCAGATTCTCAAATCCCTTTCTGTTGTGCATAGAGAGTAAACAATATAATGAAAGCTGATAAAGGAAAATATATTGTGAAGACACAGGATATTTTTTTTCTTACAGTTCTACCCGCTATCATCAATGGAGCTCTGTACTTTTTGTGTTCGTAGAACCCTGAGCCTAAATTCCCTTCCTGACTCTAGCTTTGAGGACCTAAATGCTCAAAAGCATCATATTGACTTCCATCAGAATAATAAAACGCTGCAATCAAACTAATGCAAGCTGGACCAACTCATCAAAAATTCCTACAGATTAAAAGAAATATTAATCAGTTGTATTAAAATAAGATGTGGATGCATTGATTCAGCTGAAGCCTGTAGAGGAACTAATCCACGTTTCAGCTCAACATCTGTTTTTGGCAGAGGGCAATGAGGAATACATGAGATAGCTCTGAAGACGAACTAACAAATCAGTATCGATAGCAGAATGTTCTTTGAGATGAAGATGTTACTCAGTAGCCTCAAGGCAAGGAATGTATTTTCACTGCTGAGAGAAATACGGAAAGCAATTCGTGCAGCTACAAAGGCCCTAAAGAAAATTGTGGCAGTAGGGAAGAACATGGGCTGCAAAGGTGAGCGACAAAACACATCAACTATGTCCAGGGACAAAATTAGATGAAAGACAAGAGCTGGGAATGTGGTAAGTGTCTTTAAATACACAGTGAGCAATGAACTGTTATGCTGGAAAAATATCGAAAAAAAGCCATCTGACGCAAATAAATGAACATGTCAGAGTGCTCCTTTACACGAGTAAACATCTGAGCTGACAGAGAAGCTTTGGGCAAACTTACTGCCACCTCCAGCCACTGGCAAGTTTGCTCTCAGCCTTCCTCAGCAATAATTCTCCAGTTCTTGGCTAATTGTTTTCTTCGTATCAGACTGGTTTCGCACAATCTGGATGGAACAACACTCTTGGTGGTGCAACCCACCACCAAAGGACCTCTCTGCAGCCCCTTGGAAAGTGTTGGCTTTGGATTGGAATTGTTGGACAATGCTGATTAACGGTGGGGATTTTACTCAAAAAGAAGATTGTGATGTTCAGAAATCGACATACTCAAGTGCCGTATGTCAAGAACGTACCGTGGATTTACAGAGGGAAAGGTCTCACCATGATGCTGCCATGGAATAGACACCTGGGAATATGGGGGAATGTAAAAAAAAAACAAAACAAAAAAATTGAAGTTTCTCCACATGCAAACTTATTTGATTTACTCCAGATCAAATTTGGTACACATCCAAATCTGAAAGCCTATCCACTCAGTCCCCAAATTTCATATGAATAAATGTAATCTGAAACTTCTGGTTCATTATGGATTTTGGAAAAGTTTAGATATTTTTGTTGTTATGACATTATCCTAACTGACCCTTCCATCCTCACATATTAATTTCAAATGTATTTATAAGGTTGTTACTCAAGAAAGACTATTTAATTTGAAACTCTCTTTAGCAATACAGAGAGGAATTAATCTTTGTGCCTAATCAACTCCTTTCAACACAGAATCTTATTAGCAAATCCCTTAAGGAGCAGCTCTTGTTTGTGCTGGAAAGCAAAATAAAGTTCTTGTGCATTCAGTGATAACGGGTTAGTTACATGACACATTTTATGAAGGACATTGTCTCTAATATGTGTTATTTCAAAAAGATTGGAATATTCATTTAGTCTTATAGTGAAAAATGAGTTCTAGACAGTGATGAAAATTTGTGATTACTCTGTTGATGGGACCCTACTCCAAACTGTCTGACCTAAGAAGGAAAAATTCTGCCTAGTTTAAGGAAACAAAAAGATCATAACCTGATGGATACTTAAATGAACTAAAGTGAACCCAACTGAACTAAACCAACTCAAAATTCATGTAGTTCAGACAAGAGGCCACGTAGAACAGACAATGTTTTAGTTTTGTTCTTTGCTCAAATATAAGATTCAGAGGCTAAATGGGCCCAAAAGATTTTTTTGTTGCACCTCTATCATTCTTGACTCGTGTTTGATCTGTTCGTAAAGCTGCTTCTCATGCTGGATATTCTACCATTTTCCTAGGAAATCTCTTTGAGTGCTTACCAGGTATGTACACATCATCATCTCATGCTCTATTTTGCAGACCTGTGAATATTTGAAGGAAAGTCAGTTCTCTCACTTTCAGACAAGTAGCAACCATATAATTTTCTATGCCCCCCATGACCCCACCAGGACCGATGGGCACAGTCTACTAACTGTGGGTGGAAGGGAAATCCATGGAATTTGCATTTCACCCCTGAGTACAAAGGGAAAAACCTGGTACACAAACTACTCTGCCACCCCACCCTGCCACACATTTATCAGGGAACAGTGAAGTCCTTGTTCTGCTTTGCACTTTTTATCATAGTAATGTAATTACTTTTGTCAAGAAATGTGCCACTTAACCTGTTTCTAATAAAAAAAAAATGTGCAAGGATTCTTAGTAATTAATAAAATGACATTCCTTTAAAAAATGTCACCAATTTTTCTATTCTGAAGTTGGCATTCACAGTCACTTAACTACCGACAAAATGAATTTCTTTAGCTGTTACTGGAATCTGCAGAGAGGTGGGACATGAGCTTGTTGAACGACAAATGCTTAAAGTGGCTTGGGGAAAGTCTAAGCAGGGTCTTTGCAAAAGCTGAGTTTTTATCCATGCAATTAGAGGGAGATATCAGGAGCTAAGTCCACCTAATGAAAGCCATCATTTCAGATCCTTCTGTGTTTAGGAGCTCAGCTGCCAGTGATTTATGCTAAATTCAGCAACTTAAACTCCTTTACGTTCCTCACCACAATGTGTGACTAGGCCGAGGTCTGTATTCTTTGCACACACACACAGGTAAGACTGTTCTTGGTATTGACTAAAATTTTGTAGACGAAAATGATGTTTGATGGGCATATAGCAGATAAGCATAAGCTATGGGGGCTGCTCTGTCACATCTTGCATTGATTTTTTTTTTCTTTTTTCCCATCTAATCTCTTTGGGCAATCCATCCATGAGCTAAGATTTGAGAGTTGAAAGCTCTGTTCAGCTGTCACCTTTTAGCTTGGCTCGGTGAAGACTTTTATTTGACTCTCGATTATTCCCTGTTCTAGAAGACCTGTGAAGTAGGTAGATAAGACCTTTGAAAATAATCCTTTTAGAGACACTTGTGAAGATGGAATATAGACTCGAGTTCCTTGACTTGATTCCATCAGCAAACGCTGCTTCATTGAAATGAAAACATTTTTCAGAAAATACACTAGTTTTGATTGAACTTTCACTAATTCACGGCCTGTGGGAACTGGCTGCTTTGAGACCAGCTCACCAGACTCCTTGGAGGCAATCCACCCTTTGTCACTCCAAGACATTCCAACCCATGGCTTGTGGGCAAGTTCTTCCACCCAGTTGCAGTGGCAATAGGTGCACCAAGGCTCCCAGATTCCTCCCTGTGCTTATTGGGTCTTTGCCATGGAGGCAAGAACTCTGGTTCCAGCCAGAAAAACAACACAATTTTGCTAACAGCCTTCTTAGTATGGATGCTGCCTGATTATTTTAACACGATGTAGAGTCTCCTGCTAAATTTCTATAATAAATGACTTGTAACTTGTGTAACCTTTCATACCAATATATTACCAGTGACTATATTAATGATACTTCACAGGCGAGGAGAGATTTACCATATCAGGCTGGCTGTAGAATTAAGTGCAATGTGCTTCTGTCCAAGTAAATGGCAAGACTGGACCCAAATTATGCCCACGCACATATATATTATATGAGAAATACTAAATCCGTCTGGATACCTTCAAGGAAGCTGAACCCTGCAATGATTAAACTGCAATAAACCAGCAATTACTGTGCGAGGGGGAAAAGTCTTGGCTGTAAGAACCATTTAAAAGCAAAATAGATCAGTTGCTAAGTAGTTGCCAAGATCTGAGCCTGAAATCAACCCCCTTTAAATGCTAAGTACGAGAAAATAAAGCGTTGCAATTATTTGCACAATACTTCGTGAGTTGGGCTCACCCTTGCAACTCTGTTCCTGAAAATGAAATTAGAATCGGCGTCCTGCCTCAAATGCTTTGCAGCGGTGTGAAGCCCTTGAAAGCTGGGCTGTCACTGGGTATCCTGCAGCTGAATCATGGGCTGGAGGGCTCTGAGGGATGCTCAGAGCCACCGAGCTCGGAATGCTTGTATCTTCCAGGTGGACATCCCAAGTTGGGTGATGGGACTCTCCCTGACTTTAATGAGCCACCCATGCTGTGCTTCCCTCCCTCTCCTCTTCTCTCCGATACCAAGGTTTTAAAAGAGCAGAACATGAGCAGTCAACTCATCAAACCAGCCAATGCTGAAAAGGTCAGAGCTGGCGCAGGAGAGCGTTGACTTTCACAAGCTGTCATGAAAGGGATCTGCGTCGTTTGAACCACTCTACAGAGAATTCACCCCAAATTTGATGGGAAACAGGAATTGCCTCGCTGCTCTGGATGCTGAGCTAGTGGGAACAGCAAGGCAGAGCCTCCCTGAGCTGACACATAATTCCTGGTGTTCCTTTGGAGCCGATGCAGTTGGTAAAACCTCCATCCATCCATCCATCCATCCATCCAACTTCTTCACTTCATTATTGAGGAATAAATGGGAAAAAGAAACAGACTAGCAAAAAAATATGAACTTCTCCACTAGCTGGAGATCCAAGGGTGGAAAAGGTGATGTGTTTTGAAATCCCCTGGCAACAGGGTTACACAAAAGCCATGGGGAAGTCATCATTTGGGTTTCTTGTGGTTTTTTTTTAATAAAAGACCAGATGCTTGACCTGTGTGTCTAAATGAATTAAAACATTGCACTGAAAGCTCTGCCACCACCCAGCTGATAACATCTCATGCAGCTTAGCTGGACAGGTTAGCCTAAACTAGGCTGAAGTGAAACAGCAGAGTCTGAGCACCTTGGCCATTGGGCTCTTCTTCACGCTGCGAGTCTTGTTTCAAAGCAAGGGACAAACTCTGCTGGGTGAAATGGGTGGGCCCCCCTTTGCCTAAACTGTTAACCGGGTAATGAGTAATAGATGTGTGTTTCTCCCAATAGATTTTTCTTAATAATCAGTCTCATACAGCATCCATGGCTGATATTCAGAAATATTTAAGCATTGGAAAAGAAAAATTAAAAAAATATATTTTAAAAAAACTACCTCGCTTTGTTAACAAGCACATCTCCAAACTGAAAAACACAGACCACTTCTGTGTAGTGCTTTCCTTTGAAAACAGGGAAGTTTCTGAATTTCATTGAAATCAGGCTTATGTTTTTTGGGTAAATTCTGCTTTCCCGATCATTCTTTTAATTCTGGCTTAGCCCATTGATGACGATGCGGTCCAGGCTCAGTGTCAGAGCGACGATGTGCAGAAATAGCAGCAAGTCACTGCATTTTGACTAATCTAGGCTTCTTCGTACATCCCATGCCAGTTGTTCCGTATGCTCCCTGTTCTTGCATCCAACTCTTTTTGGAGCAGAGAGACAGACCCCCCCGCCCCCAAGCTGACACCAGCATCCTTCTGAGGATGCCCAGCGGGTGGTACCCGGGTACCAGGCAGCTGCATCTCCCTTCTTTGGAGCTAGGAGCATCACTTCCACATTAACTAACCCCAGAGGAGATGTTTCCTGGTTTGCACTTCATCCATTTGTCTAATAACATTAAAGGTTTATTGAGTTCCAACGTTTTGTGATGCTGCAGGGGTGCAGCAGCTTGAGTCAAGGAGAGAAGGAGAGCAGCACTGTCTGTTCTGCAGAACAGAGAAATTCTGCAGCATTAAAACTTGCGAATTGGAAAACTTTCAACTTTTTAATATGTACCATGTTCAATTATTTAAATAATCTTGAGCTGGTATTAGACAGCTTTCTTTCTGCAAAGATATCCCCATGAAAACACATTTAATGGCATGAGATGCTCTGGTCCTCAGGCTAGTTTCGTTTACAGCACTGGAAAGCAATGCTCATGTGATTGAAGGCAGTAGATCAGCTTCAGGCCCAAGGACTGAGGCAGAGGAAAGGTAGTGCATTATTTTAAGATAAACAGCAAATTAGGAGCAAGCAACAACCGCGACAGCCCTGTGAATTCTGAGGCTTGGGTTAGATTCATCACACTTCTGGCAGGATCCCTCCCTGTGTCATCCAAGATCATTATCATCCCTGTCCAGATGATAAAATCCTGTAAATCTGAGTATCAAATGCTTTACTTCCCAATGATATGTTTTTTTTTTCCCCTGAATATTATTTTGTGCACCTGGGGAAAACAAAAACAAAACAAAACAAAAACCACCTGCTTTTCCTTTGCTTTTTTTTTCTTAAAGTCAAACAGAGAACAGGACAAATACACATAAACAATTGTTGGATTTTATCAGACAAGCAATTCCCTTCAAGGCCATAAAAGATTTCCCCCCTGTAGATGACATTACCTCCTTGGTACCTCCAGCAGGAGGGATGGCAGGAGGGATGCTAAACTTCTAAACTCCTCATCCCAATAAGCTCATGCTTGCAAATACAGGAGGTACCTAAGAGAAATTAGTTAGCTTTAAATAAGTGGGCTGGGTGGTTGCTTAGGTGGGCTTTTTACCCCTGCACCACCATGGGTAGATCCTCCTGAGCCTGGAGGAACTTGTTAGGGCTTCTCTGTTGCAAGTTACAGCTCAGGTATGTTGGTAAAATGGGTCTGGGGTCCCAAATCCCTGTGGGATGCAGGTGGGTGCCCTGGGTTCCAGTTGCGGTGCTACAACATGCACCTTGCTGCAAGTGCTAAAGCTCTCCAGTTTAATAAAAAAAAAAAATTAAAAAAAATGTGTATCATTCTGTTCTCTATGGAATTAAGGAGAATGTGAGAAAATAGCAGGGCTTGCTCTGGATTTGCATGTGCTAAGACAGTGGAAGAATTTTGGAGGTTTTTTTTCTTTAATGACTATCATCTTTCAGCCTTGTTAAAAACCCATTTTTAAATAAATACTGTATGCTGTTTTTCCCAAGCTGGTGCAATCACAAAGCATCTGTCCCAGGCTTCCCTGTCTCCCACTTCTGCAAAGTGGGAGTTTTTCTCGTGCTAAAATTTTTTTCTCCATCAACAGTTTTTTGATGAAGCTGTGGCTTGAATTTAAAACAGTCCGGTGAGCGCGCCATTTGCTTTGCTGAGGTGGTTTTATTGGTGCTGCAGGAGAAGGGGAAGGATCTTTACGGGAGTTTTTGCCATTGATTCGGTGTGAGCAGAGTTCAGATGAGGAAATATTTTAATTTCTGTCATTTAGGGAACAGGACATACATCAAAAGTGACAATGTTTCATCACCATGAAGGATGCTCGCAAAGGGTCTTCAACCTCTGTGTTGCAGCATCATTTCATAGAATCATAGAATCATAGAA
>NW_010116289.1:0-8627 GCF_000699245.1 Pterocles gutturalis
CCCCCCAGCATCTCCCTGTGCCCCCCAGCATCTCCCCATGCCCCCCAGCATCTCCCGCATCCCGGGTCAGACAACACAGGGAGACTTTGGGAGAAGTCCTGCAAGCAGACATGCATCAGGTTTGAAGATGCCTGAACCAGTTACACACGCGTTCTCTTCCTTACGCCTGCTGTTTTCCTCAATTTTCCCCTTTTGGTATGACAAGGATAAAATGGAAGCCCCATGCATGATGCAGGCTGTGCACAGCAGCACCGTTCCGTGCAGGCATTTCCATCAGCTGCGGGTGCAAAGCGCTTTGGAAATTCTCAGCCTCTCCACTCAAGGCACAATAATTAATCGCAAGATCATAAGCCGTGATTTTCTGTTGCCCCTCGGGATGCGGATCTCTTGGCGTCTGAGTGGCTTGCTTCACTATATCACCCTGAGCATTAATGCAAACTGCAGACAGTAATTATACCAGGCATTAAAGCTCTGTAATTGTATGTACTGCGCGCGTATTTATAATGCAACAGCAATCCTGGAGCCGCTGCCGTGCTTCTTGCTCCGCAGCACCGTGTGTCTGTGAAAAGGCAAAGGCAAGCCACATAAAACATAAAATAAAATCCAAACATATAAAGGTCAGGGTAGTAAATATAAAGACAAGCATCACACCCCTTTAAATATTTATCATTAGTGACATTTGCATTATGGGAGGGCTGGGACTTACTGACTGCGGAGCAAACGTGGGCACGGCGGGCCCCAAGTTTCGGCTCAAGGCCACGAGGGCAGCGAAAAAAAGCTTTGAAATGGCATGAAAATATGTGGAAAATGGGTGTGGGTTGCAGGCGGTGTTGTGCCCCCTTGAAGCAGAGTTAGGTCAGCGGGTGGTTCAGGGAAGGTGCACCCTGGTCCCCAGGGCAGCTCCTGGGGTGGCCCAGGGCACACCACTGTCCCAAAAGAAATAGGGGCTTGATTTAGGGGATTGGGAACAACCCTGTCCCTGCTCACCACTCCCTTCATGCAGTGGGGACCTGACCTAAAAAATGGAATAAAAACCTGAAGGGCTTCTGTAATTGACTGAACAAATCCAGGGCTCTGGAGAAGACGTGCCAAAAGGAGAGAAATGGGACTGAAAAGGAGGAATAAAAGCGGGTGATGTCCAAATCCATGTAAAATACCCTATGCACACCAAAAAACCCCACCTCACATGTGAAGGGAAAAGATCCACCATGGAGAAAGCCCCATCCTGGGAGCGTGTGAGCACCCCATTAGAGCAGCAGCGGCCGTCCCTGAGCAAACCCCGCTCCCGCAGCACACACCGCTGGACGATACAGCCTCAGCACTGGTGATGGAGAACCGCCGGTCTGAGCTGAGGAAGTACCCCTTGAATAAGCAACACTGCCTTATGGGATGGCTCTTGAAAAGGGTTTAATATTTTTAAACCCCTTGACTAAGTGCCGATTCATCAATGCATTAGAAACAGAATATTAATCTGTTCCTCCCATCCGTGCCTTAATTGTAACATTTTCCTTTTAATGAGGTGAAACAGGAAAATGGGAAGGTAATTGTGGCAGTGCTGATGGAGGGTTTCCTTTATAATTTTAAAACTAACGATGACATGAGGCATTTATTATTCCTCTTCATCAAAGGGCTCTCTTCCCCGGCAGAGGCAGATGAGCAGGTGAGGAAGCGCTAACCCCACAGACGAGGTGGGTCTCCATCACATCTGCCCTATTAGGGTGGGGAGGAGCACCCCTGAATGCTGCAGAGAGCAGGGACAGGGCAGGCAGCTTCCACTGCTGCAGTGTGTAGGTGAGTGTCTATAAATGTGTACATAGATAAATATTCACTGGGCCTTCCTCTGGCACCACTCGTGTCTTCCCTAGAAAAAAAAACAGGCTCTGCTGGCAAGGGACATGTATTTTGCGGCTCTTTTTCTGGACAAATCCCAAGTATTGATCGTCATAAACGGCGATACATGCTCCTGGGGTCTCCCTCTGGTCTCCTGGAAGCAGGAGGAGTGATGGAGACAGCAAAGCACTTGCACAGGGCTTGTTTCCAAACTGTCTCTAAAGCCGTCAGGTCATTCTTCTCTGCAGTGACTTCTCAGCACTTCCATCACCTACAGTTCGTGCTGTCCTGCAGCGTTGCCTTGGCCTCTCCTGCCCGTGTCCCATGCAACTGGCTTCACTCCTCACTTCGAGGTCCAGGAACCAGCAAACTCTTCAAGAGTCTTCAGAGGAAAATTACCATCACAGGTTTGGGCAACATTGCCCTACGGAGTGGTGCTGGAAGCCGTCAGCATCGTCCCACCCACATGGCCCGAGCACCAGGGGCTTCCTTCTAAAATGTTGTCTTCTTCATTTCTGCCCATGCTGTAGATCCAGACTTTCCTTCAGTCCATGCACAAGGCAGGAACCACAGTGAACTGCTTCCAGGACCAATTTTTCCTTTCTCCGAAGCTCTGCCAGCAGCAAGGGGCTTGCTCAGCTGCAGAACATGCATTTCCATTCCCTCCTCTTCCTCTATGCCTTGCTGCCCTGCTTGGACACCTCTGTCTTGGCCCGTCCCTTCGAGCAGAAGCTGTTAGTTAGTCGCTGCCACTGTCTGTGGCTCTGTCTGTGGCTCTGTCTGCATCCACATCCAGGAACACAGCCATTCCATCACTGGCATGCATACATCGCACCATGTTCCCAAACCACTGGCCCACAGGGAAAAGGGGATTTTCTCGTGTTGCCAAATTTGAGGACCTCTCGAGCCAACACTTCCCGTGTGACAGAAAGGGGGACCTGGCAGGCCACCCCCACCCACCCCAGGAAGAGCTGGGTGGCACCCGGGGCTGGGAGGATGGAGGATGAGTCCAAGATGTGCCCTATGACATGCACAGTGCTGCCACATCCTCCATCCTTTGGCTACAGGCCTAGAGGGAAGGAATTAACAAGGGGACATCTGAATGGGAGAGACCCACGGGCCTGGATGTCACCAGGGTCCCCTCGCTGCAACTCCTGCAGGAGCTTGTCTCCATTGTGGTGGTGGGCAGGGATGCGCTCATGCCAGAGCAGGGTGCCACAGGCAGCAGCAGTGTCCTCGTCACACACTGACCAACCTACACTTGCAAAATGCCACTGGGAAAAGGGGTGTGTGCCTCTGGCTCCCAGGGTCACAGCGCATCTGGGGCTGGTTGGTGGCAGGAGCTGCTGGTGACTGAAAGACCTGAGAAGTGACCGGTGCCTCCACGGATGTCACTGAGATGTTCTCATGTTCCTGGGGCTCTGTATTGGCAGTGATAAGGAAAGAGTTAACTCTGCCTGGGAGTGGGATGACACGCACAACTCTTGGGTTCCTTTCAGCCCTGTTTTTCTCTAATTCAGCCCATCACCTCTGCATCATCACCGCAGAGTGGTCCAGCCTTCCCCTGCCGCAGGGCTGCCTCCTTTTCTACCCATCAGCCGGTGAGCAAAGGGAGTCAGGCCCGGAAATTCGCCTCACGCTTTTTGGGAACTTTATTCCTCAAAAATAAAAGTAAAATATTTTGGCCTAGAAACTTCAAATGTGATTTAGTACCTTGCCCGTAGCAAAGAGTGTTGTCCCCGGAGAGACCGGGGCATCTTCCATTATTAACAACAGGATCTGCGCAGGCAGCGGAGCCTGCGTGGCAGATGTGTGCGTCAGGAAGCACAGCTCAGGGCCTGACTCGGTAATTGTTATAATTATGCTGGGGCCCTGAGAACTGTTTCAAGCACTGTTGGTCTCCCCGTGTCGGCTGCGCTGGTGTGACATCTGCGGCGGTGCCCTTGGGGAGCCAACGCGGGAGGGATGGCTGAAGGCACGGGGGGAAGTGTGCTGGAAAACCTGCTACAGGCACGTCGGAGGAGGTTTGTGTCTTGAAAAGGGATGAGAAGTCAACACAGCAGAACGCTGAGACAAATCACAAGGTCAGAAACTCATCGGTTCAGGAAATTTATTGCAGGTGTCTGCATATTCCCAGGACTGCTGGAGTGGCCGCCAGAGGACAGCCCGAAGACATCAGCCTTTGGGCATCCCTGGGGAGGGGATGTGTCCTGGATCCAGCCGGGCCCCTGGGCAAGCCCGGTGTTCCTCACAGAGCCTGCGGGAAAGCAGGCCACCAGGACACTGCTGAACAGCCCTTCCGCCATCACACCTTGTCCCACCTCCCTGTGCCGCCAGCGGGTGGCAGAGACACCAAGCCCATTCTTAGCAGGGGGCCTTTCCCAGAGGCCCAGCTGCAGGATGCCCCTTCATCCCTTCCCTGTGGTGTCATTCCTGGTGAATGGCTGCTCCCCGGCAGTGTTTCTGTGCCCCCAACAGCCCCGTCACCCAGGCGCTGGAGGCCAGTGGGCAGCCCACCTGCGCTCCCCCCATCCATCCGTGCTGCCGTGCCTTCTCCTCACGCACCCTGTATTCCCATTGGCTCCTCCAGCTGCTTTTCTTTCCCCTCCTGGGAAAAATTTTTCACTGTGCGGGTGGTGAGGCAGTGGTGCCGGTTGCCCAGAGAAGCTGTGGATGCCCCATCCCTGGAGGGGTTCAAGGCCAGGCTGGATGAGGCTTTGGGCAACCTGGGCTGGTGGGGGGTGTCCCTGCCCATGGCAGGGAGTGGACTTGATCATCTTTAAGGTCCCTTCCAACCCAAACCATCCAGTGATTCTATGATTCTATGAAATGTCAAGACTTGGTGTCCAGCAGCAGCTCTGCCTTCCCCACCTGCCCACCTCAACCCATGGTCATGGTCCCTGCATCCTTATCTCTCCACAGCTTCATTCCCAGCTTTTATGTTTCAGCTCCACCTTCTCCTGCCTCCCTCTCACTAAAATGTCTTAACAAGCTCAGACCTTACTTTGTATTAAACCAAAGGCTGAACAGTATGCAAGGGCTCAGGAAAACATGATTTAAATCGTGCCGTCCCCATTCACATCAGATTAAGTCTATAGAGGTAATTTACTGCATATAGAAACTGGAAGGCAGAGGGCAGCTCATTAGAGTCTGGGATTATTATTATTATTGTACTAAAACAGAAGATCTTTTTCATTTTATTTCTGTTCCTGGTGAATGCAAATTTGCCACACAAATAAGAAAGCCCGCCTCTACCAGTCCTTATGGGTCACTATTGATTTCAGGAGGGGAAAAAGAAAGGAAGAAAAACAGCAGAACAAGAATACAGCAAGAGTCTAAAACCTCACAGAGGCAACAATTTAGAGGATTTCAAAGGCTGTTTTCATAAGCCTTTTGGGACTCAAGTGTAGCATATTGATTAAACTTCGGAAGCAGCTAAAAGCAGCTTCAACATGGCTAATTAATACAGTGATGCCCCGATGCTCCTTCTACTTGTTTTACCAAGCTTCAGCCTGTGAAATCAATTAATATTCACAGCCCTGATGAAAGCAGAAACTCTGTTTATCATTTGATAAATTCATCGATATATTGACTCACTCAACATAATGAACTGGCCTGTCCAGGGAGGTTGGACGCTGTGTCCTGCAGATGCTTTTGGGGTGACACAAGACATGCAAACTCCAACAGACCTTTGTTCTGTCTCTGTAATCAAAACAACAAGGGTTCTGATTCCAGGCAGTGTTTGGCGTTCAGCCTGCAGAGCTGGTTCTCCGTAGACCCTTGGACAACGACATTTCAAGGAGAAAGGTCCATGATTACTCCCTGTTTGAACAGAGCTGCCTGTGCTTGCAGGACATCCTGAGGGCATTGAGGATGTGGTCTTCTCTGGGGAAGATCCCTTCACTTCTGACATTAAAGGCAAAATTTCACACGGGGGTGAGATACCATCTTTTGCATTTGTTGGCTTCCCCCCCGTTGTTGTAGACCACCATACATATTTTTCGTCCATGCCTCATTTCCTCATCTACACAAGGGGAATAATTTTTCCACTTTTCTACCCATTCAGTGGAGTTTGTGGCAGGTGCTGTCTCTCCCTGTACTTCAGAACTATCTAGCGCTGCCACAGCCGACACAGGTGGGACTGCAATAGAATATTGTACAATGGGGGAAAATATTCTCAAATGGGGCTTTTGTTCTCCCGAACTGAAGACCATGCCTGGATTCAGGTTCCTGTCTTGAAAAGTTCATCATCGGAACCCACTCTGAAGAAGTCAGATGCCTCCACAAGACCTTCTGGAAGGTCTTTAAGGCAGCTCTGTATTCACACATGCTTTCTTTTGGGGCTAAGGAGACAGGTTTGCAGCCTTCTGGCTCATCGGAGAAGGTGAATTTCTGGGCAAAGGAGTGCTACCAGGCAGGACCAGAACATCGGGATGCTGTGCTGACCAGGGTGACACCAGATGCAATGGAGGAACATGTGCTGGCTGTGCTACAACATGTTTTGGGGAGACTTTGATAGCTGCCAAGGTGAGCTGGACGTTCTGGATAACTTGTGGTTTTCAAAGGAAAGGTAGAGGGATGTTGGTCCATGGGCTTTGCTTCACATGAGGCATCAGCTTTGATTCAGAGCAAGTTTTTGGCACCCCCCAATGAACTGCCATGAGCTGTTCATCAAATTTTAATTCAACGTGCCTCAGGAAAAAAAAAAAAAAAAAAAAACAAGGGAAGAAAAAGGGGGAAAAGAGCCGAATGAAATAATTTCAGCAACATCTGCTGCCTTTCTGAGATATTTCAGCAAAAGCCTATGGAGATCAAATATTTTCCTCTAATTAGAACACTTTGCTTGCGAGCAGCTCCCCTGTATGCAAAAATATAGCGACACCTCCCTTGCTACCCAGAGAGCCTCCTGGGACCACCAGCATTGCCAACACAGACAGACAAACACACATCTTTCAAGTTCTTCTCAGTGCAAACACATAGCTTTCCCAGGAGGGAAAAAGTTTTTCACCATCTCTCTTCCTCCCTTCAGCAGACCACGCTCTCCAACCCTCTGCTTGGTTTTGCTGGAGCAGTTGTTCCCTTGGTCAAAGGAGGTCCCTTGGTCCCCCAACTGCCCAGCGATTGCTCTGTGGAGCACTGCTGACCCATTCCTGACAGTTTTGCTTCCTTTGTGACCATTGGGGAGAGCTGGCTCACATTTACAAAACCTTTTTCAGAAACCAGTAGTACCTGGTCTTTGTATTTAGTACCTAATCTCTGTATTTTTGGTGGTGCTGGCTCTGCCCCCCTGCTGCTAGGATTAATTGCACTGTGTCTATGATGCTTTTACTAAGAAAACATGGTTTACCACAACCCTTTGTAAGCATAGATGCAGGTAGGTAAAGCATCCTGGGTGCCTGAGATGTCCCGCAGGGAAGGAGCTCTTCCCCCCGCTCAGCGGTGACCTGCCGCGGGTACCAGCCGGGCGACTCTTCTGTTCAAACTCCTGCAGATGCTCGGGATGCTCATGGATTTGTTGGGTCGTTTCTGCATCTAACACAATACAGATCCAATTAGTTGGTTTGTTATGAAGGCTTTAGGGAATAAAAACAGGAAGGTGAGAGCTTCTGGCCAAAGGCAGTGTGGTTATGGTCAGGCATGCTCCTAGGCAGAGCACGCAGGGGCCACGGGTCACGGACTATTTGTGTTGCTGGGAAATCAGTGTGAGGAGCTCTTTGGGCATCTCCCATTTCCCTGGCACCCCCAGGTGAGCCTGCCAGCACCCTTCCGAGAGCAGGAGTGCTCCGAACCCAGCTGAGGCTGCTGCTGAAGAGGGGTTCTGCCATCGCCGTGTTCCCAGTTCCCGGGTTCAAGGGCTCAGATCCTGCCACAAGCTCCCAAGGAGCTCCTCGGTCGGCCGGCAGGGTCTGTAGGGTGGGCAGATCACTTTCAGAGCAACCACAAGGAAATCCCCCAGCCTCTGTACCCCGGGCCCTGGATAAACCCGGGGGTGGCCAGCCTGACCTGGGAAGGGACCAGCTTCTCTCCCATCGCTTCCCTCCCTTCTTCTACTCATAATAAGCCCTATGGCAAAAAAAAACCAAACCAAACCAAAACAAAAAAGATTTACTGTGCTGTATCAGAGAAGGAAAAAAAAAACCCAAACAGTTTTAAGCCTTTGTGAAAAAAAAAAAAAATGTGTTGCAGAAGAGAGAAGATCAGTGTTTCTTTAGCCTCTGGGTTAAGACAACCAATTCAGATCTGATCCGCGTGGAAATTTGCCACCCGTTCCCATGGACAGGGAAGAGCCCTGAAATGATCCCATCAGTCTGCGGATGATTTATGAGGCATGCTGTAAAGAGCAAAGGGAACCTGGGTTGTTTGCTCTGATATTTAGAGATTATAAACAACATGAAAGGGAGATGATTTTTTTTTTTTAATGCCTTTACACAGATGCAAAACAAGCTGTATGGGCTTAAATTAAGAATAGGAAAATATTGGCTTAATAGTAGGGGAAAACTTTCTGTCCGTTATGGACAGATCTATTCTACAAATCAAATTCCCAAAGGAAGGGCCGCAAACCCCACTCCCCCATCCCCTGAATGCCAGCCTGGCACACGGGGCAGCGGCGCACGGCTCTGCTCCTCTGGCAGCACGCAGGGCAGCAGAGCGAGGAGTCTCGCCATTCCCCACATTTTCCCAAGCTCTACCATCTAGCAGGAGCTACTGCGGACCTACCCACTGCCTGCAAGAGCAGGAGGCTTGGGAGGGCATAAATCCATCATCCATGGAGAAAGAATCACAGAATCACAGAATCA
>NW_010116290.1:0-1413 GCF_000699245.1 Pterocles gutturalis
TAAAACACCCTCGTGGAGCCGTTATGCAGCCGAGCATCCCTGTTAACGAGCACGCTGGGTTAATCGCCAAAGACCTCGCACGTGCGCCGTCGCAGCATCCCAGCGCCCGCAGCGGAGCATCCCCTGAGCTGGGGCATCTCCGAGCCCCGTCGGGTCCCTCGCACGGCTCCGAACAAGCTGAAATCCTTCCAGGCTACCGTCAAAGGCGCCTCTATGAGCGGCACAGGGCTGATCTGTGCCGTGATGAGCTCTAGCACTTGCCTACAGGAGGAAAAAAAAAAAAGAAAAAAAAAAATTTAACACTTATTAGATTAAAACCAGGCCCCTCTCCATGAATCCTCTCCCTCTTCCCCAGCCCAAAGGTTTTAAAAGGCAGAAGTAGGAAAAAAAAAAATAAAATAAGTTTCAAGAGCCTTACCCCTTCGGCGGAGGGGCTTCGCCTTCTGGAACTTTACAAATAAACTTTGCTTTAAAAGTTTGACTTGTGGCACAGTTTTGGCAAATTCAGAGCCCTTAAATACGGCGTTTCCTGCATTCTTGATTGCTATCTGAAGGCTTGTGAAAATATACAGGTGGATGGAAGAAATTTTAACTCTTTGCTCCCCAACCTCACCCTCCCGGTTGGGGAACCTGCCGGTGTAACGCTTGGGATGCTGCGGAAGGGACCCGGCGTTCCCGGCTGGGGATCGAATCTCCGCTCCGGCAGCACGGGGAGATGCTCAGGATGGGCTCAAAGAAAAATAGGAATTGGGTCCAAGGGAAAGGGCTGGAGATTGGGCTCAACCCCAGCTTCCTGCTGCACAGAGCCTGAGGACAAGTGGGATGGAGGGGACGGAGGCTCCCCGCTCGGTTTGCCCGTCCCTGGAACAGCCTCACTGCTGCCGGCAGCCGGGGTCGGTTGAAAGCACGTTTGCAGAAGCCCTGCCAGGCTCTGGCTTCACAATTGCACAGGAATTTTTATTCTTTTTTTTTGGGGGGGGGGAAAGGGGTAAAAAAAATAAAAATAAATAATTTATGGGATGCTGGGCTTGGCCCTCTCCCAAGCCCAAGGATGGGGAGCCACCCACGAGCACCAGTGGCTGGGAGCGAGCATCCTTGGGGGAGAGAGAGGCTTGGACCTATTCTATTCTGTTCTATTTTATTCTGTTCTATTCTATTCTATTTTATTGTATTCCATTATTTTTATTATATTATATCATATCATATCGTATTATATGATATTGTATCACATTATTACATATTCTATTAGTTCTATTCTATTCTATTCCATTGCATTATATATATGATAAATAATCATATTATTTCCTAGTTTTTTCCCCTCCACCCACTGCTTGAAAGCTGCCAGGGCTCTTCCAAACCCCCCGGAGCTGTTGGCCTTCGCTCCTCTCCCCTCCCAGCCCAAAGGGGCCGGGG
>NW_010116290.1:1583-1916 GCF_000699245.1 Pterocles gutturalis
AAAAAAGGAATCACGGAAGTCGTTTGCCGCCCCCGCTCCCCTGGACAGCCTTTCTCAGCCCACATGCAAGAGCTCATTTCTTTCTGCCACATCAAGATACCATGGATCTGAATCAGCTGTTTTTACAAGATTTTTTTTTTTTTAATTTTTTTGCATTTGCCAACAGAAGTATTAAGAGGTTCAGCTCTAGAGATGAAAAATGAGCGGCAGCGGCGTGGAACTGGATGATCTTTAAGGTCCCTTCCAACCCAAACCATTCTGTGATTCTGCGGTGATGCTGTGAAACTGGGGGGAGAAAGGAGCCTCGTTTGGCTCCTGCTGATTGCCCTCGAT
>NW_010116290.1:2651-3522 GCF_000699245.1 Pterocles gutturalis
CTTGAGCATCCCAGCTCTGGGAACATCCCCAAAACCCCATTTACCCTAAAAAGGGGGAGAAATGCAGAATTGATTCTGCCCCTGGCTTTTCAGCAGGGGGGGGAATCTGGGTGTCAAAGGGGAACCTCGTTTTTTCCTGTGCCCCCCCATCACTCCATCTCCAAAGGATGCAGGACTTGCAGAGCCCCTCCAGACACATCAGGGAGCAGAATTGTCCCCAAACCCCAGGAGCTTGTACCTGGGGGGTTCCCACTTGCACCCCCCCAGCCTCCCAGTGCAGGGACCCATCCCACCACCCAGCCGGGGATGGGGCAGGTGGAGGGCAGCTGGGCTGGACCCCACTGTCCCCGACACCCTGCTGGGGTTTGGCAGGACAAGAGGAAAGCAGAGCCCAGCATGTCCCCCCCGCAGCCTGGGGGCACCCGGGTTATTGGCACTGGAGGGGAGAGGGGATGAAAAAAGGAACCTGAACCCAAACCACACGCTGCTGGTTTAGGGGAATGGTTTGGACTGGCCACCGGAAATAACCCACACGCCCGGGCAGTGCTCAGGCAGGCGAGACGAGCAGGAGCCCCGGGTCACAGCCCAGCCCGCGGCCGAGGACGTGGCACCGGCGAGGAAAGGTGCAGTCGGAATGCAGGAGGGATGCGGGGATGCGGGAGGGATGCGCATCCCTGTTCCCCTCCTCTCTCCAAAAACACAGCGCCAGAGCTGCCCAGGGGTTCAGCATCACCCCTGCATGGAACAAAACTAATTAAGACTTTTTTCTGCTTGGAAAAAGCCCCAAACCTGCTCCCAGCGCTGCTGTTTCCCAGTAAAGTCACGGTGCAGCGTCACACCGGGCTTGGGCAGATGCATCGGCCAGTGGGTG
>NW_010116291.1:0-17989 GCF_000699245.1 Pterocles gutturalis
TGAATTCATCCAGAGCAGGCTGTGGAATCACGGTGCTGTGAGGAGACATTCAGTGGGTGGAAGGAGCAGGATGGCAGCCCATGATTTATAAGGAATATAAGAGAATATCTGCCCTCGTTATCTTTTTACATCTCAGCTTGTGTTCATCTGCCCTAACATGAATTACATACAGACCTCAGTTTCCTTATTTCTTGACTTTAGATAATGCCTACACAGGGAACACAGATTACTAAAATCCAAATGGAGAGCATGAAAGCTTGATGAAAGTGCAGTCAAAACCAGCACGATATCATTGTGCTAATATAGATGGATATGTTTATGCGGAATAGGTGTTGATTATGACTTCTAGTAAGATTTATCAGTAATTCAAGCTTATGAAAGAATCTACCTGAATATTTTTTTACTAGCACATCTTTTGGTACTGTGCTATAAGAGATTCCTCCACTAGATGACAGTGCTGCTAGTAATGTGGATTGTATCTGTCCATCAGTGCACGGTTATTTGTACATTCACTGGTGTGGTGTCAACGTTACCTACAAGAAGCTGTAGCAACAGTTAAAATACCCAGATTAAAGATGCAACATTGTCTGTTGTTTTGCAACACACTATTCAAGTAAAAAATCCTATACTGACAGTAAATACTGTGAAATATTGTTAGGCATGTGTTGTAAGAATAGTCTGCAATGCCAGTTTGATCACTGACTTGATATATGTATGCTTCTTTGAGGTGTAAAAGGAAGAAATTGATACAACTGATGCTTATTGTGATGCAAATTGTATTTTATCGCTTCCTGGCTATAAATGATGCAGTCAGAATCATCAGTGCTTGCCTTTGTGCACAGCAACGTATATCATCCCTCCGTAATTAATTTCTGTTTTCATAGAAGTATACTGTAGAGTTGATTAAGAAATTTCAAAAGATAGCTAGCGTACCACAGAGATAGTTACAACAATTATAGTTCGTAATGGGACTGATCTGTATGAATTCTGGCAATTACAAATTCATCGTTGTTAGTTTCAGTAAGTTATTTTCCATTCTTCAATTACAAGTGGTAATACAAAACAAGGAGTTCCAGACAAAAAAAAAAAAAAATTCTCAAAGTATTATGTGAATGATGACATGAATAAAACCCAAGTATTTTGCTAAAGATATTCTACTTGGACAGGTTTAAACCACTCTCATGTGGAAGCTGTGTAAACTCTTAAATACAGGAAGGATCTCAGGCATTTGAAATATTCACTCAAATGCATTTTATTAATCTTCTCAAGATTATTTCTCCGTGTTTTGATGCTAGCTTCCTGTTATTTACAATTGTAAAATGTTTCATGTTCCTTTTCAATAGGCATACCTATTGTAAAGGGATCCTGGGTCTTACACTAGAATAAGCAAACTTTAGGTGAATCCCATGAGTGACCGTCTTTCCTTCTCCATCCCATGGCAAAGTCCAGCACCTATGTCTGCTCTGGTCTCCAGCTACACCACTCACTGAAGGAAATCTCTGGATTGCAGCAGCATGTTTTTCGTGTACATCAGTAACAGCTTCAGTGCTGCTGAATATTCAACTGGAAATCAAAGATTTCCACATTGTGACTGTATTGGAGATGGTCAGGTTAACTCATGCCCCCATCCTGTTCTTTTTTTTGGACCCTACCAGCCTGTTTGCCAAAAGCAATGGTGAGATTACAAGAAGCTTACTTAGATTTATAAAGTTGGTAGCTCCTACCATCAGTCACGGGTTAGGGCTGCTCTTAGTGAGAGGAAGGGCACGTCCGTAGCTGTGGGTATGTAGATTCTCAAGCTGATTCTGAGCACAGGAGTGCAACTAAAAGTGCCAACTTTTTAGCTGGCTCATGCAGGACAGCTCAAGTCCAGACTGTAGCTAGGCTAACTGGTGCAATGCTATGCCCAACTGAATAAACTCTGCCTTGCAGTTCTGCTTCTTCCAGATCATAGCTGGTTAGTGACCATCTTTACCCCATATGACCTTATCTTAAGTGCTTCTGAAACTTTTACTAGAATAAGTAGATAGGGACCAGTTTTTCAAGCCTGTAAATGTTAGTTGTTTTTTCTCAAGATTATTCAACTCTTTTTGAGTTCTGATAGATGGTAAAATAAATTACAATTGCTTTTTTTTTTTTTTAAATAAAGCAATTTATGTGACAATAGCCAGCTAGTTTGGGCATCTGATGAAGTCATCACCAAATCCACAACTATTTCCCAACAGCTCAGAGATGTCAGAAATACCAAACAGCAGAACATTTTATGTTTACTGTTTTTACTGAATGCAGGAAAACATAACAAACGGAAAGACCTGATTTATTACCACATTACTCCACTTTTATGCCTATAGGCAGAAGCCAGTTGAGCTAGAAGAACCTTAATGCAGTATTTCCTTGTTATTTGGATTAAAGAGGAATCTTGATATTGTACCCTTTCGTCTGGCTAGTCACAGTTCAAATGAAATGCAAGAAATTGCACAGTCAGCAGAAGTGTCCAGTTGTAGTCCAGTGATGAGGCAGTGTTCAGATTCAAAATCACTTGAGGAAATGGCTTGTACTCCTTCTCACTCATGGAAACAAGGGGAGCTGCTCAGGTCAAATTCTGACTGCAGAAATGCTGCCATCAGCTTGGTACATGAGTTAGAATCAAGTCAGTATATATTGGCCTGTGAGCTTGGAGACTTCATTTTTATGTTGTGAAACTGAGATAAGAAAATTATTTATGGAATCTATACATTTACTTCTTTCCTATCATTTTAACTTTTGTCATTTATAGCTCTGTCCTAACGATTAATAGTTCAGGTTTCCTTCGGATGGAAGTTTCTTTAGCTTGTTGCAGTAGGAAGGACACACACCACACCACACTTCCCCCTCCCCTGACTTTCTACTGACTTTGCTTATGAAAAATCTGTCAAAAGCCTAAGAGGTAAATGTAGGATGTTGGTTATATATGCAGGACTTTTTCTGTATTTGGTTGGTGGCAGCTTGCCCTCAAATACTGTGTTTGGAGTTGCCCAGGCAAGGCCAAGATCCCCCTGACTCCTGCAGCAGCTCTGAATTATGGAAATCTGACTCCAACCTGAGTAGTCGTATCACTCCCATGGATGAACTCATATTCAGTGCTTTAAGTTTTGAAAATAAGATGCGAAAAACAGTAAATAACTGCTTAAGTCATTATTTCAAGTCCAAAAAATGGTGGTGGTCTCCCTCTGAGCCCAAGTGTAAATCTATAATATGTGTAGATAAATGGGACAGGGAGCTTAGAGTCCTCCGAGCCAAAGTGTCAATACGAGACAACCGTGATCAGCACATCAGGGCGTGCTGAGGTGGTTATAGCAAATTAATAACGCTAATAGGGAGTCCTTAGGTCGTGGAAGAAGTTATACTATATATTACTAGGAGTAAATGTACATTACAGCAATGTCAGAGCAGGTCTTGAAACCTTGTAGAAATAACTGTAGAACGATGAGGTTTAAATGGTACAAGGCCTTTTTGCAAGTCTAGCACAGAAGATTTAAGGAATGGCACTGCTGCAGTGAGAAGCGTATTTTTAAAAGAGTTGAGCTCCTCAGTAACTATCTGTGAGGTCCCAGCTCGCTCTCTTTCTTTGGTGACCATCACCGTCATCAGCAGCTGTCACCTACAGAACTGCGGAGTGGCTGGACCACCTCCTCAGGAAGTGAAACATTATGTTTTGTCTCTTAGCTTGTTCTGATGAGTTTCAAACCCATGTTTCCTAGGAGGAAAAAATAGTTAAAATGTTAGCTCTATATGAAAGCTAACAGCCCGCCTGGGTTGGCGGCCTCTTCTGAGTAATCTGGAATACTGTGCAGCAAAGAATTAAAGATTAAAATTTGGGAAATAACTTTTTAAATTAAATTATTTGTTGGTTTTGATTTGGGAAATGTTTGTAGACTCTTTAAATTTATGTCTGGTGCCATCTTGTTCTTCCTGGAGCAATTATACCCTGACAATTAAAAGTACCACCTTGCAAAGTCTGTATGCTGTATATATTAACTTACTTTGGTACATAATCAATAATTTCAGAGCACCAAACAGGTGCTACCAAGAAATATATGGATCTTGAACATAATTAATGCAACTGAGGACTCTGTTCCTTTTGAAATCTCAATCACATGCCTGGTAAACAATGTGTAAAACACATTATAATATATCTGTCAACAATTTAATTAAAAAACTTGCCCAAGCAATGTTCTTATGAGGAAATATATTGGGACATCACCAGCAGAATATTCAGAACAGAGATGCTGTGTTATAGCTTAGTTTATTATCTTCTTCCATATGTTGGTGTTTAATTTGAAACACTCATTCAAATTTAAATCCATTGTCACCAAAAAGATCCAGAACAGAGAAAAATGAGATATGCATTTTTATGTTGTTTGATGATGATGCTATTGCTTTACATTTTGCAGGAAAGGTGGTTTATGGGGAGCCTATTGCTGCTAGTCTTGGCACCGATGGTACCAACTACTGGAATAAGGACTGGGCTCATGCTGCAGCACATGTCATGGCACCTCCACTGAGGCCAGATCCATCTACTCCCGGTTTCCTCATGAACTTATTGGCCAAGTAAGCAGATGAACAAACAGTGACAGCTGATGCCCAAATATACAATGTTATCTTGGGTATATAATAACAGGTTGATGCCCTGGAGATTTTCTGAGTACGGAATGTTACATCATCAGGAAGGAGAAACAGAAGGTGAAACCATAGATGAAAAACATTTGTTTGTTACAGAAATTAGAAAGTGTTTAGATTTTATTTCTCTGAACTCTTGTGGCCTTCTGTCCCTGTTTGATTTTAATCAATAATCCTTCCCTTGCTAATACTGCAGCAAAAATTGGAACATGACCAGGGGAACAGTTAGGCTGGAAGTCAGTGGGAAATGTGTAAGAAGTGGTGTCACAGCTAAGGGTTCTGGGATTTGTTGTCAGCTGCCTTTTTCACTTGAAATTTGGAAAGTGGGGTTTTTTGTTGCTTGGTTTCTTCAGAGGGTTTCTGAAGAGGAAACTGCTTCACAGAGGAACTGGCTGTTACTGTGGAGCTGCTCTTGGAGGGTGGGACTGAAAACAGGCTGGCAGGGTATATCAGAAGGGATGGCTGGATCCACCCAGCCTTGCAACAGGTTTTCCTATGTGGCACTGTCTGGTACATGCTCTGATTCATAACGAATTTTGTTTTCCCATAGCGACGACCTGTCTGTGACAGGGACTGACAATTGCACCTTTGACATATGCCAGAAAGCTCTGGGGAAGGATGACTTCACAAAAATCCCTAATGGAGTAAATGGTGTGGAAGACAGGATGTCAGTTGTATGGGAAAAAGGCGTTGTAAGTATATCCAGATGTCTGAACATAAGAGATAATTGATTTCTCCAACAAAATGCAGTCTCTCAGCAGTATCAACTCTCCAGTTTTATCAAATGTATTTATCATAGGATAACTGCTTTGATC
This sequence comes from Pterocles gutturalis, assembly GCF_000699245.1. Classification (NCBI taxonomy): domain Eukaryota; kingdom Metazoa; phylum Chordata; class Aves; order Pterocliformes; family Pteroclidae; genus Pterocles; species Pterocles gutturalis. The sequence continues at coordinate 5,475 of NW_010116291.1, forward strand.
AAATACCATAACAGAGTCCTTACTAACTCTCATTTTATGGTCCTGGGAGATAGAAGAAGATTCTTAGTGCTTAAAAAATTGCTTCAAAAATAGCACTAGAGAATAATTTCCATTGTTTCGCAGCAAAGGAGTGCTATCATTTCAACAGTAGTGCACAGTACATTTACTTGCAGCATTATTTTCAACAGATGAAAAACTGAAAGAAAAGAGGTGCCCACGGTTTTGATTTGGACAGTTCTGAATTTTTTCCTCTTTGATCTCTCTCAAACTTAGCTGTTCTAGGAGCTTCTGCACTGACTGTGTGCCTGCCAACTTCTATTTTGTGTTTTCAGAGAGGTGAAATAAGCTGGAGATAAGAAATGCTTCTCTTACTTACGGCTCAGTCCTGTGAAGTGATGAGATGAGCATCTTCCAGGCCCATTGACTTCACATTCTGAGGGCCATCACAAGAATGCTTGGTGCTTCTCAGGACAATGTCCTTCACTCTCTAAACAAATATAAATATGAAAGCTAGTGGCCAGGCTTTTTGCATATGGGGTAGTCTGATGAGAGGGGGGGGTGAGGCAGCCTAGTTAGGGATCCACTGCTCACTTGGTGTTACAGTTGTTCTGACTAATACAATACTGTTAAGTTCCAGAGGCTCTGGTTCAACTTTATAATTAATATGAAGTTCTTCTGCAGTAGTGAAGTCTTGCTTATAATGCACTGCAAAGCGTGTTTATTTGTCACAGTAGAATGATCTACCTCCCACACTTGGTAAGGATGTAATTCAGAATCTCTCCTGTTTATCCATATTTGAGATTCAGCTCTGGTTGGCATGTGTAAAGCAGACTTCTGCCTATATTCACCTGTGGTGTAGCTCTGGTGTGATTATTTGTGTCATAAACTGGAATATAATCTAGTTTGTGGTTAATATGCAAATGAGGCACGAATATGTACATCAGTGCTGCTTTTGAACAGTGTGTCGCGCTGAGCAAGATAATTTTTCAGAAGGTTCTTCAATCAATAGCATCCTCCCTTTTCTTACTTGTAAAATATTACACTGCTGCGAGAGTTTGTCTGGAAAGCTTCCATCCCTTCCCACACACCATTATTTAGAAGAGCACTGTTCACCACTTCTGTTATGCTTTTCTTCTCAGATGACTGCTCACAGGCCATACAAACATGTTTTTTTATGACATTCAGATTCCTAGACTGACCTATGCACAATATCACTGCCAGTTTAGCTGGCTTTCCAAGCAAAAACAGTCATGGAGCCTGGATTAAATTAGTTATGTAGCAGTGGACAGTCCCAAGACAGACGTGTATCCGTTACTGTTTGCCATTTTGCTGATGTGTAACACCAGCAAATCTGCTTTTATACTACTCGATCTCAGATATTTACTGAATAGTACTGTCCTCTGCATTACTGCGGAAGAGATTTGCAAATCACCTTTCCTATATTACACGTTGTGCCCTGCCTCTCCTTTATCATCTTCAAGGCTCTCCTTAATACTGTCTGACGTTTTTCCAAAACTGAGGTACTTGAGAGAGGTTGTGTCTCCTGAGGAAACTGCTGAGCAGGACTACAGATTCAAAGGCAGCTAAAAAAACTTATTTCAGTTGACTTGGGACTGGATCCACAGAGCATTTGGCTTTAATTTGTCTTTTTTCCTTTTGCTGTCAGATAAAGTAAGATGAAGTTACTGTATTCAGTGAATGTACTTTGCAGTATGTGCATCTAAGACAAACAATTATTTTTTTTTCTTTTAAACTCTTCAGTATGACATTTAAAAAAAAATATTGATGTGATGTTGGCAGAGAGCTGTCACTCCTCCTAGCCTTTTCAACAACAGGAACATGTTTTTCATTCCTCATTTAAGAAAGTAATGAGATTGCTTTTGTGTACTCTTCTGCAGTACAGTGGAAAGATGGATGAAAACAGATTTGTAGCTGTTACCAGCACAAATGCAGCAAAAATCTTTAACCTTTACCCAAAAAAGGGGAGAATTGCTGTGGGTTCTGATGCTGACATCGTAATTTGGGATCCCAAAGCTACAAGGTATGTATCGGTAGTTATTTCCTCCCGTCCAGCCTCTCTACAGGAAAAATCTCAAAGACTCTGTACAGCAGTAAGTCTTTGGGGTGAGGTTATGGTGTTTTTCCACTGCACTTCACGTGAATTATTTACAGGTTATTTTTCTCCTACAATAGTTTATGTAAGCAGAGAACTTTGATCTCTAGATGGACTTAAAAAAAATTCTCTTGGATTGCTGACCAAGTGCAAGAATAACAAGGTCTGTACATTATGCTACTAGGGCTTGGTATCCTCAGAGTAAAAATAACTACTTTGGGATCTTAGAGTAACTCTGTGCTAGTATACGTTCAGCTTCTTCCCATTGCAAAGAGCTGGGAGAGGGGCTTGTGTTCCTGCAGGATGGCCCATTGCAAGCTCGTGTTTTGAACTAACAGCGACTTCAAACATATCCCGAGGTGGTCACCATGGGCAGTGAAAGTGTGGGATCTTACCCTCCTAATGCCTTCTCGCTAGCTGGCAAAACAAACACACTGGAAGAACCAGGAGTGAGCTTAGTTGTCACACCAACAGCAGATGCACAAAAGGTGTGCTGATGCCTCGCCCTGCATGACTGGGTGTCATTTTTTGCTACAAAGGGCATGCCGTGTCTTTTTGGGAGCCGCAACTTAGCATGCTGTGCCCTGAAGGCACACGTCGACTCTCCTTCTTGATATCTCTTGCATCACTGTCATGCAGATAGTCAGTAAATCCACAGAAAATAGCAATTGCTGACGTTAGATGAACTTTGTGGAGTGTTGGGCATGATGACAGCATGGCCAGCTTTCATCAAGGTACCACAGTGTTTGTTGTTCCTAAAGCCTGAGCTGCTGTAACTCATAGATGCCATTAGATTTTCAGCCTTTGCTTTTGAACACAGAGTTGAAGACTCCCCTCATGGCAGAGGAAAGTTGTGAAACATAATGGCAGATCTGATTTTGGAAGCTAAATGGAGGGGAAAAAAACCCCTAATACAAGATTTACCTTACACAAACAAAATTTTCTTGACCAATCTTCTGATTTTTGAATTTTTGGTAATGCGACTCTCAGCCATTTCAGTATATCCGTGAGTACCAAAAAAGCGCGTGAGAGTGAGAGGAAAAGCGTTCTGTGTTTAAGCTGCAAAGCAATGGAGGTTGCTATTCAGAGGTCCCACAAAAAAACTGGCAGCACTAGCAAAAGAAGTTTCAGGAGTGTCAACCCTAATAAACACAGAGGCCTGCCCAGCGCTGGGTCAGAGAGATTTTCCTGTGCATTATGCCTTCTGGCATGTTGAGCAAGCATATTCTGAGATAGTAGCAATGAGCTATTTCAGAACGGTGGAGCTATGAACCCTGATAAAAAAAAAAAAAACACTGAAGGATTCTTTTCTGAGCTCTCCTCTGCTCTGCTTGAGGACAAACAATTCTAGAAGGAGAGCAGAGTTCTGACATTGTTCTCAAGGTGCTTTGTCAGCTCCTGAAACTGTTTATCCTTTTGCCTCTCAAACACTCCTTCTGCCCCCCTTCGCTCTCTCCCCAGTGCTCTCATTGTCTTTTGCCCACTGCAGCTCTGAAGGTGTATTTTTTTCTTCAAATATTTTTTCAAATGTTAAACTATTTTCTTACTGAGCAAGCTCATTTTACATTCAGCCAATACTTTTTTTTTTTTTTTTTTTTTTCCGATCTGGTACTGTTCCCATTGTTTATCCCTTTGGCTTTGCTGGGAACAAGCCTCTCTGCAGGTACGATTGTGTGAACTGTATGAGTAAGTACGAATAAATCTCACCAGTGCCTGTCTGTTCATTTCACTACAAATCCTGAAGAGGGCACAAACAGCCCAGCAGAAAAAAGGGATTTAGCTAATGGACTTCAACCATTTAAGATATTACACAAGGTGCAGCCTCATGTGCTTTTGTCTGGGGAGCGATTTTCAATTTCACAATAGGCTTGTTCCTCTTTCTTGCAAAGTCCTTCCTCTTTTGAGCATGACTTTTGTCTTGTTTAGAAATCTAAATCTTGTAAGAGAGGAAGATGCAATTTTCCAGTTCTGGTTTAGTGCTGTGTTGCTGTAGGCTTAAAATAATGGCTGATATTAGCCTAAAGAGTTAGACAATTGCTGAATTATTGCTGTGAGGGACTGGGATTATCCCAGTCTGTCAGAGGAAGTCTACAGGGAGGATTCTGAAGTCATTCTGAAAGGTAGTGAAGCTCTTCACAATACAGAAATTTAAATCCACCCAAAATAGGCTGCATTTCCTTTCCCACATCATTGCTCAATAGCAACATGTTGGGTGTTATCTGGGCATTTACGTTTTTCGCTTTCTAGGTTGCAAAAGCCTAGTCAATTCAACCTGGCAGCTCTGCAAGCTGGGAGCAATTCCAGTTCAAGGTTCCACTTCCAGCACATGGCCACTTCAGCTGAGGCTTTTCTTCTACAGGTCAGCTTCATTGACCGGCCTATTTCTGTAGCATTTTCTGGTAATTTCTGCAGAAAATACTATATAAACAGTCATCAGCTTTGCTACCGTATTTCAAAGCTTCTAAATATGGGTTCTAGCAGGTCTGCATGAAAGAAAGCAGTATTGGGAAGAAACACATTTAATGTATATATTTGTTAGAAACCGCATTAGCAAAGATGGGTTGTGAGTTCTGCCGCGTTAGGTCTGTTTCTTAGCTTCCTTATACTCATTGCATCTTAAAGAACACACAAATACCACGGGACTTGTTGGTTTATTGCAGCCATGTGCTACCAAGCATCATGTTTCAGACCTCAACACCCTCAGCATCCCAAATACAGCCTGTGCCCACAGGAGTGTTTGGTGAGAACTTCTTGGAAAAATGCATGTAGGCAGCAAATGTGTACTCACTGTACTGTCTTATTTTAATCCGTGCTTTGATCAAGAATGTTTGCTGACTTCTTTCAGCTGCACACAAATAATATAACAGCCTCAAGTCTGTGAAACAAAAGCAACTGTAAAGACTGTTCCAGAAGGATAGGGCAGAGTAAGTGAGGAAAAGGGAATGTCACCTGTCAGTAAGTCAGTGTCCTCTGTAGCTGATGCCTTTAGCTATTTGAAAGCAAGCAAGAACACAAAGTCTCTAGGACTTGTTTCAGAAATGCTCAGCAAGGGATCTAAATACTGCAGTACCCAAGTCAGACCATGGAAAGGGCTGAGCATCCCTTGTAAAGTAGGCGCAGAAGGTGCTAAAGATATCATAAGAGGCATTCAGCTCCTGGCAGATACTCGGGCTCAGTAAACCTGCTGTAGCCTGTCGGAGCCTTGCAAATAAGCCCTGGATTGGGCCCCAAAGGCAAGATCAAACACCCGTAGGGATAAAAACCCCCTCTAGAATGGAGTTTAACTTTCTAAATCCAGCCACTTTGTTATAACAGCGTGCAGTCTGGGAAGGCTCACCCACCAGGTGTTTTTCACTCACCAAATATAGCCTAAAAGTTATCTGCTTCTGAATGCAGAGGGAGAGCTGGCTGGGCAGGTACAGTCACCCCATCTTCCTTGGGCTCTGCTGGAGTGGCCCAGAGTGTGCCCCACGCGTGCCCATGGACCTGGGCTCTGGGCAGGGCTGGCTGCAGCCCCCAGCCCACAGCTGCCGGAGCGGGGTCCCTGATCAGCTGGGAAGGGGGGAGTCCTGAGGTGAGGATGAGAGAGAGGGAAAGGATGTTACTCTGTGATCTACCTGCTATGCCACGACTAGGGAAGATTTTCCAATGTTTTTTATGCATTTTAGGGGAAACGGTCACTGGATGCAAACCAGCAAGAAGTCAGAGTGCCCCAGTCTGCTGGCGTATGTTCCTTCAATGCCTCTGTTTGTGTGTAGATATGTTCGTGGATAAATCTTTCGCATTTGTTAGATCCAAAATCTGCAGCCTGTGTCTGTCTCATTTGTAGTCAAGTCTTCAGTGTCAGAGGCTTAAGTGGGGACAAGTTACAACATTTAAGCACTCTTTGCCAAGCAACTGCCTGTAATTTTTTTGTAACATGAAAGAGGAAGAAACCAAGATCTTAGCAGGTGATTAGAATAAATAATGCCGCAACTGTCTTACTGTTTTGATGAATGAGCATAATTTTGAATACCGAATGTCTGGATAAGTGCATCCAGACACAATGAGGCAAAATGAAATAATGTGACATACAAATAAGTATGCATAGGATAAGTATGTTGTCGCATTTTCAATAGCCCTGTGTTCTTCTGCACAAATGCAAGTTCGTGCATGCATGAATGTGCACTAATTCACGAGAATCAGAGTTCCTGTCAGTTCCTGACAGAGGCCTCTTATATCCAATTAAGGGGACATGGAGAAAGAAACAATAGGTATGAATTAAAATACAGGATATTCCATAACTATTGTTTGCTTTGAGGGTGATCAAACACTGGCATGGGTTGCCCAAAGAGGTTGTGGAGTCTCCATCTTTGGAGGCACTTCAAACCTGACTGTGCACAGCCCTGAGAAACCCCCCTTTGTCCAACCCCGGCCAGAGCAGAGGGCTTGGAATAGATGATCTCCAGAGATGCTTTCCAACCTCAGTGACTCTGTGGTTCTGTGAACTGTAACAAAATAAGCCTCTCTGAGAGGGCACGATGTACGTTTCCCTAGTAACTTGCTGTCTCGCAGAATGTCAGCTGCTCTCTTTAGAGAACTGAATCTTAGAAATGTTACCAACAACAACAACAAATCTTTCCTATTTTCTCCTTATATAACCTTCCCTTTTTCTCCCAGGTAGTCACATCCAGATCTTCTTTAGTGACATTGAATAGACTAATTTCTATTTTCCTCTCTTTTTATGCTTTTTTGCAAGCTTAATTTCTCATTGTTGTTTCCCTCCTGCCCATTATACAGTTTGACAATTTTCACTTCCATCCTGTATCCGTGATTGATAAGACCAGGCTGATGGTATTGTTGACAAATGAGTTACTTACCATAATCAGAAGAATAATTTTGTTGTCATTCTCTACCCATCTTCAAATGATGAATTTTAGGAGGTATGATTGCATGAAATAAAGATCCCATCCCTCAGATAAGTCACTGTGACTTGGAGCTCCCAAACATTCCTACCTTTTCTTGCATCTGTTATTTTATCCACAAATCTCCTTCCTTCATATGGCTTCTCAAAGGCAATGCTTATGTAAAGATTTTTTTAAGAGGCTAGGAATACAACTGTATGAGTAGTTGCCTGCATATATTTGTATATAGCTATTGCAATTCCTTTATATAAAATAGGCCATGGGGATTTTAATCCACATTATAGGCTTATAGCTAGCATTTTTGCACTTATTTTTTAAGACTTCCTTCTTTTTCCTCTCTTTTTTCCCCTTCTTTGCTTTTCTTTTTAATAAAACTGACTCTTTAACATTAACAAAGATCAACTTAATTATCATTATAAGTGAGTGGTGGCTCAGGACAGCACAGAAAGGTGAACTATCTATTTATTTTCTTCTAGATTTTAGAAAAGCAGATTAACAATGTGGAGATTTCAAAGGCATCTGAAAGTGATTTGAAGAGGCACCTTGCAGAGGCTGATACTGTCCTCAGCAAACTGGCATTTCTCAGCCCCCATCTTTGAAAAGCTTAGAGATGCTGCACTGTGAGCACGGAGAGGAGTTGCTTACAGCTCAAATGCTCACTTAAGTTGGTTTTCTATGGCACCTCCAATGAAGTAGTTGTTTTCTCTTCAGCAACGGACTCGAGTCATTTTTGCTGCCTTTATTACTATGTTTTAAACTAATTAATTAAGTAATTATAAAATAGGTGTCCTCCTTTTACTGAGATGTTGAGCAGCTATACTTACCTAAGGGCTGACTATAGAATTCCTTCCTATTCCTGTACCTGAAATTTTTTAGGAAGACTGTGTGAGGTGTACATCCAGTTTCCACTGAAAGTAACTAAATTCTTTACCTTGAAAATTCAAATCGTCTAGTTAAACAGGTCCACCTTCACTGGGCTTATGTAGCTTCATGTCCTATGCATTATGAGGAGTAGATCACTCTAATGTCTGATGGTTTTCCTTTATCGAGTAACTCACTGTTTAGTATTTCAGGCTCTGTCTGACCCATGGACATGTTTACGATGCTCTTGGGTTGTGTTTCACTTGAAATGAAAGCTGGTATCTCTAACCCCTTAACAAAGCCTAAGGGCATAACTTTTGAGCTGACCACCCTACAGCTTGCTGCGTTAGTCTAATCTGATGCTCTTTTCTAAATTCCAAACTTCAGTTTGTAGTTTATGTAGATATAATATGTTAGAAGTGGCTGTAAAGCCCTTTCTCACATGGAGCATAAATAAGTACAGCTTAGTAGTCACTGCATCATCACACAGTCAGAGAAAATCTGGTAATTGCTCTGAGACTAAAATAATTGCTATTTGACTGTAAATTAGTTGGTCAATGTCAATTTTTATATTGATAGTGTTAAACCTCTTTGTAAGACAGCAGCTAAAGTGAATTGCATGGAAACACCGAGGTAAGCAGGAACAAAACAGGGCCTGATGTCTTTGCAGCATCCTTGTTGTAGAGGAGAATGTTCTTTTGAATGTTGAAGTAATCATTCTGATCTCAGTCACCATTGAGAAAGGCTTGCTTGAAACAAGAGCCACTGTAATTTATAACCAGAATTAGAGAATTTTACAAATTTTATTATAAAAAATCCAATGCAGGGTTTTGAAGCCTGGAGTCAGAATCTGCTCTTTCATGTTGAGTAATCCCTTATGTCAGGCATCACTTCGGATGCTGGAGACAGCGGTTACATTCTACTCCACTACAATGGCACTCTTGGTTTCTTGGACTATAAGTGGGTTACAGCCATTCTTACCATTACCCGAGTGGTCAATAGCATTCAGACATTTGGAGCAAACATTGGAATTTCGCTAAGATTCCCAGCAATCTGCCTGCTGCTGAAATGGCTGATAGAGCAGTAAACAGTCTATTGCATCAGGTGGCTGAGTTGTGAGCTTCAGACCCAAGCATACCGCCTGGTTCTGTTTTAATTGGTTGCTCACTTGCCACCTGAAACTTTCACTGCCATTGATAGTGTCAAAGGGTTAAATCACAGACAAATTTTGGTGATCTCCATCAGGGAGAATGCCCTTCACCTTCAGAAAGGGCAGCATCATCTAAGATGTGTTTCAACAGAAGAGTTACTTTATGACTTCTGTACAAGTTTGTTGTTGAGACAAGCTCTGGGAAGTGTGTTTTGTCATATTGTAAGGTTTATCTGTCTGTACAAATGGATATTTCTTGTAAATGTGCTAACTTTGATTTGTTTTGTATCTTGTTATGAAGGACATACTTACCTCTGAGGAGTGTTTACCTATAGTGATCCTGCCCTAGCGCATTTAAACAGTTCAAATGTTGAGTTGAAGGATCTTGCTTATTTTTCTATTTGTCCAAATTACCTTTTCCATTTTTCTTTTCATGTCCCAGAGCTATTGTGCAAATATATATGATGTATACCCAGAGAATGATAAAGATAATTATATTACAGTTGTTCTTACTTACTGTTCCAGCAATTGGACCCATAAGGGTAATGCAGTAAACTAGAGGAATATGTTCACAAACTCTTTGTTGTAACACCCATGGATAAAGTTGCTCGACAGTATTCATAGGACTGGTGAATACAAGAGAGGTCTGACTTCCATTGTTTGCCCTTTCCACTGTGAATCTACAAAATGATGCTGATACTGGTGAGCAGGCATGTACAAGTTTTCTGTCCAAGGTGTGCTGAATAAGGAAAAGTTTTTATCCCTGTGGACAGATTGTCCATAGATAGTATTTCTGTATATACAGCCTTTGAAGAGTCAGTTGCCACCAAGATTTGAATGTAGCCATTAGTAGAACCCTTAGTTCAACAGAACGGTATCTTTTCACAAATTCATTTTTCTTCTGTATGAGTAATAATTTGAAATATTTGATATGTGATTGCTTTTAAAAATGTCTATACTTTAAGAAAGATGCAGATTTTGTTGTGGTTTTCTCATTTTGATAAGGATGCTAGCTAAAGTTTTAGAAAATTCTTCTCCAAAGAGATCAATATTTTAATCTATTAATATTTTATATTAATTTTGACTTTGATAATTCTTTTGCAGAAGATGTAGTCTCTGGAATAATGTTAATGCTGTATATGCATTACAGGTTGTTGTTTGTGTGAGCACCCATTCGTGAAAATTCTGACTGCCAGCCAAAAGCAGGAAACTTCCTTCCTTTCAGAAATTACAGATGACATTTAAAATATAAACTCTCCAAATTATAAATAAACAAAGTACCTGTAGATTGAAAACAGGAAGTTAATAAAATAATTAACTAAAATTCAAAATCTTGTGACTCATTTTAGATACAGTAGATAGTAAGTAGCTCAGTAGTGAAAATAGATAATGAAGGAAGCATCCACAGCCTGCACTTCCAGATGCTCATGTCAGCTCTAGCATTGGCTCTACCTTTAATGTAGCTGGTTAGGGTTTGAAGAAATTGGCTAGAAAAATGGTGATCATAAAGAATGAAATCTATCCATAAACTGAGCAATAATCCTATTGCTCAGATGGATACTGTTGAGGTCTAAAATTATAATTTGCTTAATGCCCTTAGAGGAAAGGTATGTACAAGTGTGAGATGTTTCCATTATCATTTAGCAGCATTGAGATATTTGGGCTGTCAGTCACTGGATTAATCCAATTCACATTGAGAGTTACCAAAATTTGTTACAGTCTACTGACTTTCCAGTGAAATAGCCTTTGTGTTATTCTCAATCTTTGAAACATTGCAGCCATACCTTTCAAACTTGAAATTGCAAGTCATTCTAGCTAAAAGGTCAGAGCTTTTTCTGACCTTATCATGCATAGATATTTGCTTGACAAGCCAGAATGAAATCATGTTATCCAAATAAAATATTACAACCTGATTTTTTTTTTTCCACTAATCTCTTTCCAGTGGAAAATTTTGCATTTCAAGGCTGCGAAGTTCTGTCCTTTTGACTTCCCCCTTCGTTCTTTTGAAATACAATTACTGTCCAATGAAATGTTAATGCTCTATCCTATTTTTACAGCTGTTCCATGATGTACTGTACAATGTCATAGTTTAATACTGCTGCTAAATTTTCTTCCTTTATAAATTTCTCAAAATTTTATAATGAAGTAAAATACAAGGATCGTAGTAACTGTTGTTTTGTTGTTTTGATGTTGTTTTGTTTTGTAAACACAGGACAATATCTGCAAAGACACATCACCAGGCCAACAACTTCAATATATTTGAAGGAATGGTCTGCCATGGAGTCCCAGTTGCAACAGTTTCAAGAGGCAAAGTGGTTTATGAAGGTGGAGCTTTCAATGTTGCAGCAGGAGAAGGCAAATATGTCTCCCGTCCCCCATTCCCTCCATATGTCTACAAACGAGTCAGGCAGCGGGAGCAGGTTAATTAAACTAATAAATCTCTGTAATGCTTTGTACAATATGAGGATAACTAGCTCTTGGGAAGAGAGGTATTTGGGGATTCAATGGTAATTTCTGTTACTAATCAAAATCTGCCAAGGTGGGAGGAAATGAAACTAAGGACTCAATTTTTGTTGTTCTTTATCTTACAGAAAAATGTCATTGACTAGTTCCTGCTCTTAGGGTAGTCTGTACAGCTCATAGACTAAGCCTGGGTACTTTTCAAAATAAACACATCCCACTTGCAACAAAAGTGGACAGAATTTTGCTCGTGGGTAATCTGAATAACTGCTAGATTTCATCACTGATTTCATTGAAATTAGGGAGGCTTAATATTGTACGCAGGAAGAAATCGTATACTGAGAAGGAGATCAATGATTTCCTAACTCTTTCATGGATCAGATGTTTGGAGCTAAACCCTGTAGAATATTGAACACTTGGCTCTGCTTCAGCAAGAATATATTGAAACCTGAACATGTGCAAAGTGCACTGCTGGACCAAGCAAGATAGATAGCTCTGTTCAAGCTCTTGCTCTATATTTCTTTAAAGAGAAATAGTGCAAAGTACAGGAAGATTTAATTTTCAGTGCCTATTTACCATGCAAGCATTTATGAAGAATGCTTTTGAGTCCTTAGTGTTACTTATTGTGGGTAGGATTTTCAAAAGCACCCAGACTAAGTATATGTGTAAATCACAACCCGAATCGGTGGGATTCGCTGCAGGATCTAAAAGTTGAATCAGGCTAGCATCCATGTGAGATACGGCCCATTCAAATGTTTCCAAGATAATTCTGTATATTTCTTCCTGCTGTTGTCTTGATGGGCTGAGAAAGGTGTGTAGAAGTGGCTGAGCGAGGCTTTCCTCCAAAGACCACACTTTCACAGGAAAGCTGTGGGCTGTCTGCAGGTTGATACACATCATACAGTGGACAGGCAGAGAAGTCCCCTCATGAGCACACAGTTTTTTCTGGGCACGAAGAACAGAAAACAGATTATTGCATTTTTGGGTTTTCCAAACATAAAATAACACTTTTTTTTTTTTTTTTTTT
>NW_010116292.1:0-314 GCF_000699245.1 Pterocles gutturalis
ACTATGGGACACAACCCTGTGCAGACCCTGGCTCAGCGCTGGGTCCCGCAACCTTAGGGTCCTCACAGGGATCTCCGGGGCCATCGCAGGGACCACCCGGGGTACCCAGCCCTGCCCAAGGGCTTTCCATCCCCGGCCACCACTGCACCGACCAGGGCCATCAACCGGAGCGGGGCTCAGCCCCAGCCCAGCTCAGCCCCGGCCACCAGCATCCTGATGGGGTGAGGAGCTTCAGGGCAGAGCCAACGAGGGAGGAAATTCCTTGGGGAGTTTTCTTCCTCCCTGAGCACACGGGAGCCCTGCAGCCATTGTGT
>NW_010116292.1:664-887 GCF_000699245.1 Pterocles gutturalis
GACCAGGGGCGGGATCCAGGTCCAAACCCCACACGTGCTGCACGAGCATCCTCACCCCTGGGTGCCCGAATCCAGAGCAGGGAGAGGTTCTACCCAGAGCTCCCCTCCCAGCCCCACGGTTTTGGCAGGGTCTGTGCAGGTTGAGGGACACCCATGGGGGCAGCTCCCCACTCTGCAGGGGTGCAGGGATGGGGACACGGTGGCAGGGCTCATCCCTATCCCT
>NW_010116293.1:0-450 GCF_000699245.1 Pterocles gutturalis
GGGCATTTCAAGCAGGAAATTAAGAATGACAAAATTTGGAAACAATGCACCCAGGAATTTCCACGCATACAATGAACTGCAAAAAGTATCATAGAGTCATAGAATGGTTTGTGTTGGAAGGGACCTTAAAGATCACCAAATTGACACCTCCGTGCCACAGACAGAGACATCTTCAACTACATCAGGTTGCTCAGAGACCCGTCCAATCTGACCTTGAATGTTTCCAGGGATGGGATATCTACAAACTCTCTGGGCAACCTGTTCCAATGTTTCGCCACCCTCATGGTAAAAAATGTCTTCCTTTTATCTAGTCTAAATCTACCCTGTTTCAGTTTAAAACCATTACCGCTTGTGCTATCACTATAGGTCCTAAGTGTCCCTCCCCATCTTTCTTATAAGCCCCCTTTAAGTGTTGAAATATTGCAACAAGGTCTCCCCAGAGCCTTCTCT
>NW_010116294.1:0-1654 GCF_000699245.1 Pterocles gutturalis
AATCTTGACCTAAGAGCAAATCCTATGTTAGCAAGTGGCTGTCCTCCTTCCCTGGTCTGCTGTCCTTGGCAGCAGAACAAAACATCGTTCTTATCAGCTCTTCTCCTGAGCATAAATCCAAAACACAGCCTCTTTCTAGCTATCTATGAAAAAGAGAAAAAAAAAAATAAAACACTCTGCTTAACCCAGGATACCTGCTAAGACAAAAACAAAGAATGTAAGAATTTAGAAGTCCGATAGGAATAGATTTTAAATGAACACTGAAGCTCATAGAAATGTTTGCGTCCTTGAAGGTACAGTGTCAAAAACTATACTGTGAAGATAAGAAAATTTAGAAAACTCCTAAGTAGAAGACTTATTCTAAAAAAAAAAAAAAAAAATTAAAAGGAGAGTTAACCTTTACAATTACGTAATGGCAGTGCCTGGAAGAAAATTCATTTTGAAGTTTACGTGGAGGTGAGATGACAGGTGAACTTCACACAGGTAAAACATTTCCGTCTGAAATTATAGCAGTAGCAAATTTTACAAAAAATATACAGAGAAAGTCCATCAGAGCTTCAAATTACCTTCCAGTTTTCCCATAAGTTGTCTATAAGAATACACATTTTTGACAAACAAGCTGCTTTTATGACATTTCTGACAACTGCATTGGGGATCTACTACTTATTTGTCTCCATGATGTTAACTCTTCCAAAATCTCACTTAGGAGATAGGGCTTTTGTGCCCTGTCTAGCCTAGCTTGCTGGTTTTATATCACCTAGTTCTTGACGACCTATGACTAGGCCATGAGTAACTGTCTCCATATAGTTCTCTGTTCAGCAGAAGGAGGAGAGAGGTCTTTTCTCCAAAGCAATGTCACCCCATCAGTATGAAGATGAGAAGAAAACCCATCAGGAAGGAGAGGAACATGAACAATCATTCCTGGTTTTGTGTTGGTTGGAGAGTTGGTTGGTTGGTTTCTTTCTCTCTTTCTTTCTTTTTTTTCTTTCTTTCTTTTCATTTGTCTCCCATGTCTATCACTACGATGGCCTCTGGCTGAATTTTGGAAACCAGCATCTTTTCTCTGACTGCTTGTCATGCATCAGCCATAGGCTTGTAACTCCCAAGGCAACATAAGTCTGAAGACTGCTCAGTAAAAAAGAAGTTGCTTTTGCAGCAAGAAGAGCCCTGCAGAAGCACAGATCTACAGAGAAGGTTGAGGGAAAACACGTCAATTCCCCCAGTGAAGCAAGTGGTGACACTGACTTGTGTCTTAGTTTCCCCACGGGTAAACTGGAAATGAGAATTTGGTGTGTGAGGTTGATAACACCTGTTTAATTAATCCTGCTCATTAATCCCCTGTCAAAGCATGGTGATGAAAAATAAGTGTTATGCCTAACTACTGCCTTTTTTTTCTCTTTTTTGCTTTTCTTGTTTGTGTGTGTTTATTGACTGTTGACAACATCCAACTCACCTGCTTTTAGGAACACGTCACTTCAAGTCAGCATCTGCTCAGTGTTTCATTTTTAGCTCAAGAACATCTTGCTCTTCAGACACAATCAAGTGATACCCAACATCTGATTCTATTTGTGGAAATGCACGCTGAGGAATGAAGCTCCAAGAACACCTTTCACAGAGCTTATTAAAAAACAAGATGGTATTTTTTTCTCTCTTT
>NW_010116294.1:1685-4261 GCF_000699245.1 Pterocles gutturalis
ATCACTCCAGGTTGGGGAATATTGTTGTTCCTCCAGGCCAGTAGGATGTATCTCTGCTCAGCTCCACCCTGATTAAATGATATCCACCTACACATGCATTAGTACCCCTTCCTCCTGTGCTGTTTTGATTTTATATCTTTGTCAGATTTCTGAAAACTGATTTCTCTAAATGTTGGAAGTTATCCCTCGACCAACGCGTAAATGAATTACAGCCTGATAATATGCATCAAATTTGACTAAGCACGCTGTATATGAGCAGGAGATGGTGAAGCTGCTTCTGATGGTCTCATTAGAGTTCACCATGTCAGCTTTGAAAGGTTTCTCTGCTGACATTACACCCACGCTGCTGCCACACATGTGTCTGCTTAAAATAGACTGAAGCAAAGTTCATGTACTGTTTTTAAAAGAAATAATAAAAATGAGAAGAGAAGAGAGGTATCAGGATAAAGTCAATAAAAAATGTTACTGCAATTCTCATTTCTCTGTTTCAGTTACTCTCTAGTCTTTTCTGGACAGGTATTTTTAGGCTGAGACTATTGCCTTGACTTAACAGGTTAACAGCGATTTAAAAGACCCAGCTTCAGTTACACAGGTTGTGTTTCAGCTTCTTAGGTAACCTTGGTCAAGTCATGTAGCTGCTGAGTCTATGAACTTCCACATGCAAAATGAGAACAGGTGGGAGAATATGAACATATCAATGAGCAAGTGGTGCCCAGATAGTGAGGAACATACATGGATCATGGATCACATTGCCTTCCCAGTAATCAAGACCGGTATTATTCATGTCAACGAGCGACGACAACGTACCTCTATGGTGATGGTGGTAAAGATCTCTTCCATTTTTTTAGGCAGAACTTCCCACACAGGACTATGTATTGCTTCTGATGGCAAAGGGAAGGATACAATGACCTTTCCGGTTTTTTATCCCTGAAATGTTTGACAAGGTAACATATTTGGTTCTAGCAACAGGAGTTTAAGGTAAAAATAGAAGGTAGTCTTCTTTCTAGATTTAAATATGAGGTGCTGAGGCATTTTACCAGTATTGAAAATGGGATTTCTTTCAATGACAAATGGCTTGTGTCTACCTTGTTACTTCTCCCTTTAGAGCTGATTTAGAAAAAAAATGCTCAGGTGAAATTTACAGAAGAGATTCAAGCCCCAAAGTACTCAGTGGTGAAACTGGTATATTCTGCTTACGCATCAGTCTTCCTGTCAATTGGGAGTGACCTGTAGATCCATTGATCTTTCTGCTTCCCACCATGAATCCCCAGATAACTGCTGTGAGCTTCCTCACCCCACTATCTTATTTTAGGAGATAAGAAGAGGTCTTCTGTCTGAATCAAACAGACAACATGTAAAATGCACCTGTTAATGACAGATTTCAGTCATGTAGAAAGATGGGAAGGAAAATCCCAACATGAAAGTTTGGAAAACAAGCAAAGTTATTTTGCTATCAAGGGTTAACATTAATTAAATGATGACACAGACAAATGCTTTTTCTTTCCTGGATATTTGTCTTTATGTGGGTGGATGGATAGATATTACAGTCTGCTCCTTGGGGATACTACTTGGAAGGAATCAAACTGATTCTTGCACAATTTGTCCATGTTTCTCTATTTATCTTATTAAAACAAGTGAAGAAACGTCTTTCTGGCTTTTAACTGTCTAGGATGGCTTCATATACATGTAGATGCATGTTTTGTTCCCTGACATCAGGTGAAGTCTATGAGTGCATGCATCCATCATATTTCTTAAGTATTTCTCTCAGCTTTTGTTCTCCTCATTGTGCTGCTGATTAATTTAAACTAACTTAATCTAAGATGGTGAAACATTTAGCAGATACAGGTGGCACATCATTGTTATTAATGCTGTCAAGGCTAATTGGAATGTTGTTGCACTCTAATATTGCCTTGAATTTCTCAGCTTCTTTCAAATCCAGATTAAGTACATGGATTGGATTGCAGTGCAGGTAATGAAACGGCTTTTCAAACCATGTCTCCAAGCACTTTTGAATCCTATCAACATTAATAATCTAAAAAGTAATCTTTATTTTCCCTTTTTTTTCCTTTCTACTTCTGTTGTTTTTAAAGTAGGCTTTTGCCTCTTCAGATTCTTAGAAAAGCAGAAGCTGGAAATGCCTTAGAGAGCAAAGTTTTAAAACAATGATATTTCTTACATACTTATAATAGATCCCCTTTCTTACCTTTACCCTTCTCCCAATTGTTAATCATTTTGCACTCTGTAAAAAATGACATTTTTACTTTACACACCTGTATCAACAGTCAAAGATCCAATTCAACACAGGATATGAACACAAGCTTATTTCACATCCTTTGAGCACAGCTAAATTTGAGACACCCATAACTTTAAGAACATACTTAAATCTCACAGAGTAATTTGTTGCATGGGGGCCGGAGTACAAAAAAATTAAAAAGCAGACTTACCAAGAGAAATGTTTTTGAAAATGTTTATCTGAATGTATTTACATCTCAGTTTTCGTTTAATAAGAGAAGGGTGAAAAACAAGGGGAACTGTTTCTTATTAAAAATTTTACTGATAAGGTTCAAGCTATTTGA
>NW_010116295.1:0-29678 GCF_000699245.1 Pterocles gutturalis
CATCTGCAGGTCAGACGGCCGGGGGAGAAGAACCAAGGTCAGTGTTTGAGGTCAGTTGTTTAAGGTGGTTCTTAGGACAATGCGTGGGCTGTCTGTTAACCTGGCAGTGTGAGTAACGGCTGGGAAAAGCAAGAAGCTTCTTCTAACTTGCAAAGGGAGCAGATCAGGTGACGTTTTACAGTTAAACTAGAACAGAGCAGCTAAAATGAACGTTTAGCTGTCAGTCATCTGCAGAAGTATGAAATGGTTCGTATTTAAATAGGACTTATTTTTCCCAGTGTTTAATCTCAAGCCTTTGGCTTTCTAGCTCATCTTTAACCTGATAGCTTTGGGACAGCAGGCTGAACAGTCCCGGCAGTGATTTAAGATTTAGATAGTTACTTAATTTACAGAAAGAGCCTGTTGCCCAGGATACCAAGGTAGTCCACAAACTTCACAAAGAGTAACTGGGGCACGCGGGCATCCAGAACCTGGCAGCGAGGTTGGAGTTCGTAAATAGCAGTTCTCCATTTTAACGAATTAATGGGTTTCCTTCTCAGAACTGAAGATTTCTCACATTCCTGACCAATCTATATCAGGAAGAATGCAGGGGCTTTTTTATTTTATTTTTTTTGTTTGCCAAGGAATTATCTAGTTGTTTATTAACTTCTCTGATAAAAACACTTCTCTGTACCTTGATACTAGAGCTTGAGGTTTCCACTCAAGGAACCATCAAAGAAAAACTTTGAATAAATTCTGATGTCTGAGGAAGGCACACACTACGCAAAGCTTATAATTCTGCAGGGAAAGTGAACCGATCTGCATTTTCTGTTAGACTGTGTGTTTTCAGCGAGCGGCTTAAGAGCAACATGTCTGGCATTTGGCAGTAACAAGGGTTGCAGTCTTCTACCACTGCTAAGGACCAAGGATTGTTTTGCTGACCATCTGCCTCTGATTTATCAATCCAAAATTATCTCAAAGCGAAGATTACTATAACACAGAGGGGAATGTTCTCTGCACCCCATTAATACAGCTTTTTCTCCCTTTTAGAGCACTTAAGAAACTGTCTCTCCTTTTTCCTTGCTCTCTCATACTGTGGGGGGAAGCTAATCTCTGCTAAAATGTATGGCTGAAAGCTAGGAGTTTATAATTTTGGATTCTGCCACGTGAAAAGCACTTCTATATGAGAAAAGCATTACTTGACTCCCCAGCATTCCAGTGTTTCTTATTTAGTGTTATTAAGATCATTGGATAGAAGAGTCTGAGCGAGAGCGTGTTTGAGTTGTAAGGCGATGGTGTCACCTTTTGCCATTTTTCTTCTTTTCTGTCCATGTAAATATGGTAAGAATGAAGTGGAGAAAGGGAGATGTTAATTTTTCTAGGATTTTTTGCCAAATTTTACACCAAGGTCAGTGATGGCGTAATCATAAATGGATAATCAGTGAAGCAGCTCATAAACGTGCTTGGTATTTCTTTTTTCTTCTCCCTCAGGTTGAGTCTTTTATCCCTTCCCCTCTGCCCCAACTGCATGAAGGTTTTTATGATTTTTCTAGTAAAGTACATCAGTCTTGATTCAATGTACTTTAGCTCTCTTTTCCCTAATTCATTGTCTAGTGTATTGTCTGCCCCAACACAAATCAGTACGGTTGGTTGTTTTATGATCTTGATGTCGAATCTGTTTTTTTAACTTTCAGGTTGCAGCAGCCACTGGTCACACTGTGGTGTTAGTAGACCAGTCAGATGAAATCCTTAAAAAGTCTACAAAAGGAATTGAAGAGAGTTTGAAGAGAGTGACGAAGAAGAAGTTTGCAGATAAGCCTGAGGTTGACATCATCTTTTTCATACCTCTGCGAAAAATTAGAAGAATAAAATTACCATACTGACGTTCTGATGTTGTTTACAGTTGAGCATTATACAGCATGTTAATATACTGGCTTAAAAAGAAAACTTTTTTCCAGTGTGCTGAAGAACTTCGATTTTCTTTTTTGATTCAGGGAGGTTTAAAGATGTCTTACACTATTTTCTTTCCTTTGTAAACTTCAGCTTGAGAAAAAGACTTAAAAAAGCTTAAAACAGATGCTAAATGTGAAATGATGATGAATTATTCATCCTAACTTAATAGCAAGCTATCTTTGAGTGCTTACCTGGGAACGCACCAATTTTTGTCCAAAAGCCAGCAGTAACAAAATTGTCTTAATACCTTAGTGAGTGAGTCTTTTGTTTTTTGGGGTTTTTTTAAGACTTGGGCACAGGATTACTGCAAAGGAAATGAGAGTGCAAGTTTAACTAGCCTGCAGTACCATGAATTAGATGTACAAGATACTTCACATTACTGAGTAAGAGTTACATACAGCAAGTCACTGTGGAGCAGTCCTATTCCTAAGGGTTTTTTGTTGCTATGCCTGTTTCTCTAAATTCTGCAGCAGATTCAATCCTTCCTTTGATGCGTATTGATGTATGGAATACATACTGGTATTGATGAATGATGCAGCAGACAAAGGAGATGAAAAAGGGCTTGTTTGCATGAGAGAGTAGAGAAGAAAAATTATAGCAATACCAAGATAACCAGAGCAATGTAATTTCCCATACATAATTATGGGCAATCTTTTAATCCAAACGAAAATTGTACACACGATGCTTGTACTTTATAGATGACATTATATTCTAGCACGCAGGTATGTTTTTACTGATGGTCTCAGAAACTACTGTTTGACCAACCAGTTGTTCATTGAGACTTTTATGCTAAAGGTTGGACTGCAGCAATTAGTCTTTCTAAATGAATGAATTTGAAGATCTCCTGTTTACTTCAAAGCTGATTTGATTATCTGGGAAAATGTTGTCAGTGAAAGCATTGTATCTGTATATACTTGGAGATTTCTCACTGATCTGGAAATGTGGCAGACTGCCTGAAGTTTTGAGGGCTCCAAAACACATAAGGGGATTTTCATGTGAAAATAAATTAAACCATTGTAAATAGACATTGCAATTTCTTGGAAATGTTTCAGGCTGGTGCTGAGTTCATTGACAAGACCTTGAAGAACATCACAACAAGCACAGATGCAGTAGCAGTGGTCCACAGCACAGATCTGGTGATAGAAGCCATTGTGGAGAACCAGGAAATTAAAAACGAACTCTTCAAGAGGCTGGATAAGTTTGCTCCAGAGTACGTGTATTTTTCCTCTTACATTTTGAGACTTAGACCTTTGTATCTTCTGGTTTTATTCTTACACTGTTAGTTCTGCATTTTATTAGCTGCTTTTTTAAAAAACAGGAGTTTTTCTCTGTTAAACTAACTCCAGACTGTCATGTGGTATGGAATAGTTTTTGTACCAGGTGCATGTGTTACAAACACTTTCAGGTGTATTCACCAGGTTTATTTACCTGTTGCAGTGCTTCAGTTGATGTGCCTCTTGGTATGTTTACTATAAAGTTTGTCCATCTGCTCAGCAAGTTCAAATCCGAATCCAAATGTAAATGGACAACAGTAGAATAAGCTTGACCCGGTACACACGGGGTATGGTTAACATATGTATTCCCTTATTTAAATAGAGAATCGAGATGATAAAATATTTGTTTTCAGTGTGCCTGGCTTGAGCAAGCTTTAAGAAGTCTCAGCCTTTTAGCCAGAAGTCACGGCTCAACAGTGGCTTAAGTGAACCATGTTTACTGTGTATTACAAGAGTTTGGAAATAGCTCATTGCTGGTTATTGTGTGTGAGGTGAAAGTGTAAATAATTTCTTAGCATGCACTCAATCAGTTACTTACAATCCCTGGAACTTTCTTTGAACTATATTTGATAATGGTTGGAAGTTACTGTTGAATTATATCCAAACCCCAAAATGCTGTTAAGCTGAGCGTGCAGTCTCAGAAGCTTGATCCTTGTCATGGATGACTGAGGATCACAAGACCTTGACTGCTTGCAGGTCGAGGTTTGACCTCGTACAGCCAAATCTGGGGGTGTTGCCTGAGAGGTGTTCTGGACTGTCTAACTGAAGAGCCAGGCAAGCTGTGGCCTGAATATAATGTCAGTGGAGAAGAGATGTTGTCATTAGTTAACTGCAGCCTGGGGAGATGTTCACGCTGTCTCATATGGTCAGTAATCAAAATTACCTGGTACTTCTGGAAACAATAAACGATCACAAACAGCAGTGCACAGAGCACAGGATAACTTGCCATTACCCTTTGTCTGACAGACAGAAATAAGTAGGTGCCTCCTGCAATTATGAGGATACCTTGTCATGATTAGATTGTGCTTATTTTGTTAAAACAGACCATTGGTTGCCTCAGTCTTTGTTCATATTCAGCGGAGAAAGCTAATGAGCAAATTGGAGTGTGCTAAATGGCAAACTGTCTAGAACCAGTCAGCAAGGGAAAGTGGGCACATGGACTTGGAGCCTCATTTAATAATACATGTATTTGGAACACCTGAGGCTATTTTTCATAAGATTGAGCTGTTCATAAGCATAGCTGCCTTGAAATGTCAGATTTTACGTTACAGAGTGTTAAAGGTACTGGGAGTTGTTCAGTTCTTGGGACAAAAGGCATGACTTTGCAGGGTTGGGAAAAATGACATTAGACAAGAGGGTTCCTTTTTAAGAGGAAAATTGGCAATTATGATAAACATACAGATAATTTCCACGTAGGGTAAAGAAAAGGGAAGTGAATGGTGAAGAATATGGGTTGCAGTGTAGAAAGAAAAGAAAGAAAAGCTACTAAAGTAGTAAAACATAGTCGCCAAGTGTTTGAAATACTAGCGATTAGATACAAATGGTAATTTGTAATTATGTGAGGAGTATAGAGTTGCAGATCGTGTGAGTAGCTTGGGGAAAGGCAGAAATGTCTAGTGAGTTTTTTAAAGAAAAAGTAATGTCTGTAAGTTTTCAGTGTGATGTCAGCATAGCAGGGCTGTTGAAGTTCTGAGATATTTCTGGGAAAAAAAAACCCAAACCATTGTAAATTGCAATTAGTAAATCTGGTTTATGTCTGGAAAAGGACTTCATATATATCTTACAATTCTTCGGATTTTGTGTATCCTTTGCCGTGTCCTATGCATGACAGTTTTCATCTTTTCTCTGTTTTTTTCCATCAACTCTTTGCTCTGGTGGTAGGTTTGCTCATCACATCTACCATTGATCATTATAAAAAAAAAAAGATAGATTCAAAATTTTTCTTCAGGCTCCAAAGTGCATTTTTGACAGGCAAATGAATGAGTTTCCATAGATGTGTAAATGATTAACAATAAAAAATACCATCAGTTTTCCAGGATTGCTGCAGGAATTACCTGGAATAGATCTGGAAGTTAACAAATATTTTCTAGTTACAGAGTCTTTTTCTTTATCACCTAATATAAGTACTCAATGCACTTACTCAGGAGTCAGAAACTCACACAGCACTTCCAGTGGTTATTTCATCATTGCTGTACTTACACCTCAGCAGAAGGACCGTGACAATCTGCAGGGATATTTCTGGGAATTCTGTGGAGGGTTAGCCAATGGGTGTCTGTTTATGTTTAGTGCACCCATCTCTTACTTTCAGAAAAACAGCTGCCATTTATGCAATAAATCCTTACGTTTCTTTTTTTCCAGGCATACGATATTTGCAAGCAACACTTCATCCTTGCAAATTACGCAGTTGGCTAACTCAACCACCAGGCAGGACCGATTTGCTGGTCTCCATTTCTTCAATCCGGTGCCTATGATGAAGCTTGTGGAGGTAAGTGTATAACATCATCATCATCATAACCACTGCAGCACAGCAGTGCAATTGTTTTCACTGAGAATCCAGTGAGATGAAAGAGCAGATTTCAGTTTGCAGCTCTTCTGATGTGACATAAGCTGCCTCTAGTGATAAGAGGGCAGCGCAGTCTCTGTTGAGGGGCATGTTGGAGAGACAGAGGTTAACTCTTTCAGTATCAAGGCTCCGGAAGTTCTCCACTGAACTGCCAGCAGAGGTGCCCTTTATAGCGATCATTTCAGGCAGACAGGCGAGCTACTGACATCTTAAACATAGTCATCTGATGACTGACAGAGGAATCTGATTGTTACCAGTGTAGAAATCAATAGAAAATTATGTGAGATGAAATCTTACTGCCTTGTGACTTCTGAAACAGTTATGTTTGTTTCAGTGTTCCAGATGATTTTTCTGGAAGTATTAAGAGATTTCCCAGCCTTTAAGGAAGTGTAAAAAGAAGTTTTTACAGTGATTTTTCTGGAAGTATTAAAGAGTATTTCCCAGCATTTAAGGAAGTGTAAAAAGAAGTTTTTACATAACTTTTCAGATGTCTTTTCTAAACATGCTCTCTTTGGCAGTACATGCAATTTCTAATAATACTGCAATGCAGAGCAGAATAAGGAATAATCTGATATAAGAGTTCATGTGAGTCTCTAAAGTAAAGGTCACACTGCAGAAAAAGTGACAGGTCTCTCTCCTTCTCCTTTTTCTCACCTTCCCCCATGATGGCTGACCTTGATCAGCCAGAACTTACAAATTCTTGAGTTAAGTGAAAATAAACTTTGCATTTTGGCCACTCTGTCGCAAAGTTTCGTGTACTTCATGCCCTTTGTATTGGGTCTGGCTGAGATGGAGTTAATTTTCCCCACAGCAGCCCTCATAGTGCTGTGCTGTGTATTGGTAGCTAGAAGGGTGTTGATAACACACCAGTGTGGTGGCTGCCGCTGAGCAGTGCTCCCACAGCATCAAGGCTGTCTCCCCCACTATCTCCCCCCATCACCAGTAGGCTGGGGGTGGTCAAGATCTTGGGAGGGGACATAGTCAGGACAGCTGACTTAATGCATCCCAGCTCCAGTGAAGTAGAGAAAATACTACATGTGACAAAAGACTCAGTTGTGAAGAAAATCAACATGGAAATGTACTACTCAAAAGCTAAGAGGCTGACGCAAATTTGAAAGATAGATTTTACATTTTCTGTAGAGTTAAATGTGTGTTGTGTTTACACTGGGCACAGGGTAGATGTTACATCCCTTTATATAAGGAACTATGTCTGTTAATATGATTCTCTGAGTGATGCCGTCATGTTTCCCAAGGCAATAGAGACTATGTAGCTTTTAAAGTTGTTCTGTTATACAGTAATCTCTAACTGTTATTCTAAAGGGTGGTCTCTTACCATCCATGCTGGCTGAATGGGAAGGTGTTTTAAACACATAATTTAAAAATGCGCAAAATGCTGTATCTTAGATTTCTGTGTCTGTTACATATCTATCCACTGAAGTTGTTTTTTGCAAAACAAATGTTTTGTGAATTTCTGGAATACTGTTCTGGATTACAGTTCAATCATTCCTGTACTGGGAAATGAGAGAGATTCTGCTCATAAGCCTGCTTGTGCTCTCCCTACCTTCCCTCTACCCAGGTCATCAAGACTCCAATGACCAGCCAAAAGACTTTTGAATCGCTTATG
This sequence comes from Pterocles gutturalis, assembly GCF_000699245.1. Taxonomy (NCBI): domain Eukaryota; kingdom Metazoa; phylum Chordata; class Aves; order Pterocliformes; family Pteroclidae; genus Pterocles; species Pterocles gutturalis. The sequence continues at coordinate 7,394 of NW_010116295.1, forward strand.
GATTTCAGTAAAGCAGTAGGAAAGAGTCCTGTCAGTTGTAAGGTGAGTACATTTTGCTTGTGTAGTGTTCAGAAAGTCTCTTCTTGAATACTGTTAATTTTAATGGGTAGGTTTTAATAGATGCAAGAATTTCCAAGCTGCTTTTTGTCCAGTTTCTCTTCCTATTAAAAGCATTTTGATAAAGACAACACCCACATTTACCACAAATTCCTCAAAGAAGAGTGACTCTAGACATCTTGTCTAGACCAGCAAAACTCACAAGTATCAGGGTTTACAGTTTTTGGTTTTTCTTTTCCAGTCCTGCAGAAGCCTGGACCGTACTTCCTAAGCACACTTTTTCTGAAAGCATTAAGTTGTGGTTTGGGTAGCTCTATGCAGGCTGTTGCCTTGAGCTTCACAGCTCCCAGGAGACATTTGGTCATAAAAAGAAGGGCCTGCAATCCGGTAGTTAGCAGTAATTCAGCGTCTGGATGCTGGACTCTATTCTGGCTGTACTGTTAGATTGCTCTGTGGCCTTAGTTGACTTTTTTCCTGTTTCTGTCACAGTTTTGCAGTATGTAATGTGCAGAATATATGATGAATTATTGTTCTAAATTAACTTGGGTAGAGGGTAATGCAGTGTCCATGTCTGAACCTTTTTTTCCCCTTCCTTTTTTTTTTTTTTAATGCCTGTTTGTAGAAGAAAAGTTGCTTGGAATTCTCTGGATTAAATATTGAGATAAAATGGAATTAACAATAAACATGTGAAACAGTAGTAGTATACAAATAGTACTATATTTGCAAAGCTCTTTGTATTTTTGATATTGATTAAAGCTTGTGTAAAAGAGGTTCTGTATGAGTTTGTTATCTTCTTCTGACAGCATATATCTTATCTTTTCATTGATAGCATTGGTGTTTGCTATTGAAGTGATCCAAACTTTCAAAAGCATGATTTAGCAGTGAGCAGTGGGGCAGAAGTAAAGTATTTAGCCAGGAGTGTTTCTAGCAGTGAACACACAAAAAAACTGTTAGGGAAGAGCTGTTCTTCTCATATCCTTCAGGAAATTCTATCAGCAGAATTTTTCTAAAGAAAAGGCATTTGCCAGCTGGCCACATTAAATTGTTTTAAGATTAACTGAGTTGAGCTTGTAGTAGTCTTACTATTCTCTGTTATGATGAATGTTTAAGTGCCATTCCTTGGTTGTGAAAGTAATCTTTTGTGTTTTAATACTGAGCAGATAAATCAGATGAAAGAGAATACCAGAAGTTGATGATTCAATAAGTGTCTTCATCCACTCGTTTAATTTGTCATGTAATGTTTGAGTGTAGTACTGGTAAAGAATGCTTATTTAGAATCCCTTTTTTTCTTTTCATAGGATACTCCAGGGTTTATTGTAAACCGTCTCTTGGTGCCATATATGGTAGAAGCTGTTCGACTTTTTGAGAGAGGTACTTGTTGGGACATTGACTTCAGGGAATGTTGACATATGACACTGCTAAATGTTATATCCCTTCAGAAAAGCCTTGGGGTTCCCTCAAAACTTTCAGACCTTGAAGGCTGGAAGTGAGCAGTGAGCATCAAATATGACACAGTATGTGTAGCTGGAAAGACCTTGTCTTCGCTTTGAAATGTCAGTGTACACAGAGTCGGAAGGTACTAGCTACTTGTGTGTGAAATTTCTGGTGGTGAAAAATGTTTCTGGTTTGGAGGTGACAAGGTGAGTGTAGTGCCATTGTAAAAATATCCTCTGACGGCTAACCCGGAACCTCTGTCTCTCCATCCCAAGAGACGTTAATGAAGGTGGCTGAAAATCCCATAATGGGACCATTAACAAAGTTCTCCTGAGTTCACTTGTATCAGCCTTATGAAATTAGATTTTCAGATGAGATAAGTACTATAAAACTCAGCGTCACACTACGGTACTGGCATACAAGTGATTTGAGCTCAACTATTGCCCCATAAAACCTCCTGTTCCTCTTCTATGTCCTTTTTTAGACGTAGGTTCTTTGGGAACTGCCATCTCTCAGCTGGTCTCATTTACGTTAATACTGAGGGTAGGTAGAAATAATCATGAATCCTCAAAGAATCACTAAATTTTTCAAAGCATTGATAATTGTTTTGAAAAGGAAACAAGCCAGTAATATAGTGGATGAAGAGGAAATTATGGAGTATAATTGCTTTTATTTCAAGTGCTCTGCTCATAGCTCCGTGCTACTAAGAATGTCATTTGAAACATTTTGTTTTTGAAATCACTGCTTTTTTTCAGATGAAAGCACTCCATTATCGGGATTCCACCAAATATTCTTTAAATATTAAAAAATCTCTTTTACAGCACATGGAAGGGATTATTTTGATCTCCAGAAAAAAAAAATATAAACCAACAGTACTTGTTTATCCATCAACAGATGTACCTAATTACATCTGAAACGGAGAAAAGAGCAAATTCAGTGACTTGAAAGACAAAGGCATGGATGCACCGGGGCATTATTCTCTCAGAAAAAGCCACAATCTTAAATAAAGTGTATGAGTGTTCCAGTGTGTGTTAAAGAGTTGCCTTTGTTAAGTGACGTGTATCGTTATGCATATTTCAGGAGACAATAGAACTTTTAATTAAATGTAGAAGAAGACAGTCACTGAGACTCTATGTTGAAATTTTGCCTAAGCAAAACAATATTTGGATTTAATCTTTATTCTGTTTGTATTTTGTTCAACAGTGTGATATTTCCAAACTTGTTGAAGTTCATTTATGAATTTTTAACTCTAATGAAAGCTGTTTAAAGAGCTGGTTAATGTTTTGAAAAGCCTGATGGCTGTCTTCTGATTCATATTTTCCATTGAATCAGGTTAAATTTTTATCATATCCTTTGCGTTAATTCTCAGAGTAGACACTTGAGCCAGATGTCATCCACATTACTATGAAATGGGGTCTCTTTCCTGGCAACCCCAAGCACCGGAATACCATTTTACTGGGTCAGTCCTTGAGTCTTTATCCAAAATCTCTTTGGGTTAAATGTATAAACTAGAGGTACAAGCCTTGTTTGCACTTGTAAAATTTTTAGTTGTGTTGTAACACAACCGTATACTGTCAGATGGCCAAGTGCGAGATCTGACAAAGTGGGGCAAATCTGATTGATAAAACAATGTGTACATCAGCATCAACTTGAAATGAGCTGAGGATTTACACGTGTTTAAATTTGGGGACCTGAAATTATGTTAGAATTAAGTTGATTTTCCCAGTTTCACAGAAATAAAATGTGGTTTAAAAAAATAAATTGTCAGCTTTAAAGAGTGAAAGGAGATACATAAAAATTATTACCTCATACAGAATTTCCTTTTTATAGGATCTGCAAAGAAGCACCCTGCATTTATCAAAATATGTATTAGAAATAAGCAGTAGAGGTGCATCTGCTTTCATAGTAGTATAAAATACGTATTCCCAGCAAAAGAACGAGGTGAACATTAACTCTGACAATGTGGCAATGCAGGATTTGTATTTCTATAGGCACAGACTGAAGTGGAAGTAACAAATTTCTGATAATTTTTGATTATTTTTTTTAGAATAATTTTTCAATTCACAAATTTACCTGCACCAGCACAGTCTCTTCAGGTCACTCCTATCTGCCGTCTCTGATGCTGATGGACATCCTCCAGTGAGAGCTGCTGTAACGAAGCATGTTCCTCAGTTGCTCCTGCTCCTCTCCCTGTGCCGGTCTTGTCCATCGGCTGGATGTCACTTGCCTTCTGGCTGTTGTAGAGTAAGGGTAGCTCTGTCCTGTGCAGCATTCAAAAGCTGCTGCTGAGCTCATAAAGCTGGAATTGAGGACTTTTCGTACTCACACTGTTCAGCTGCCTCTAAAAGAAGCTCTTGATTATTCATAGTGACCAATTCTTCCTCTGGTCTTTCTGGTCTGTTGGGTACAGTAGCTGTGGCTCCATCAATAGTGTAGAGATCTACATTGAAATGCAAGGGGAAGCTGGAAAAACAGAAAGCAGGCCTGCAAGGCTTTTTTTTTTTTTTTTTTGGTGAGAGATTCAGTTTTATACTCCAGCATGTGTATGCTGACTCTAGTTTTTGTGGCTCTGAAACGTGCAGAGATTTCTGTGAAGAGCTGCACCAGGGTGAAATAAGACCCTGTTAATTATTTAGAAGTGGTGCCAAGTAGATGTGGAATCTTCTCTGTTCATCAAACTGTCAATCTTTTCTCTAGGAGATGCATCAAAGGAAGATATTGATGTTGCTATGAAGCTTGGGGCTGGCTATCCCATGGGCCCATTTGAACTGTTGGACTATGTTGGGTTGGATACCAGTAAATACATTATAGATGGTACTGCATGCTTATTTTCTATTTTTCCCCTTTTTAACTAAATTGTAGATTAACGTTCTAATGAAAATCTGAGTTTAAACGGAATGTTTGTGGCATAGCCTTTTAACTGTTGAGGAGCAGGGAATGAGGATTCAGCTCAGAATGCTGTACGAGTGCAGCGTTTGTACTGTATGCCTGTACCCTGTGTGCGTGCGGACAGAACGGAGGTGGTTTTGCTGACTTCAGCAAGTTCCAGTGGAAAATAATAATAATATTGGTTGAACTTTATATAACTAAAAAGAATCAGTGGGAAGAGAGACATGAACTGGAGGTAAGAAATTCTGATGAAAACCAGCAAATGTTGTGACTCCCTATCCTTTTTCTGCCAGCCATGTTTTCATTCTCAATTAATAGGAAACCCAGTAAATACTTTAGAAGATGCAATATACCATCTCCCTTTCACTTCACATAATGCATGAATGTCAGTACAGTAATAAAAAATGACATAATTGGTGATGGCTTGTTGATGGTTGTTGTGTTATTTTGAATGAGCAGCTTAAATATTCTCCGAGGCAGCATGTCACCTTCAAAATTACATCTTCAGTGAAACCTCTTTTGCTTTTAACCAGTACTGTGGAGTAGTGTTAAAATTGTTCTGACCATGTCTTTTGCAGGTAGAAATTCATCTTGCAATTTCTTTCCACTTGAATTTCATTTCAGCATAGCCTTTGTTTTATTTCCTTGTACTTAACTAATTTTAAAAGTGCTCTGTAATTTATTTTTAAGTATTAAAAATACTCACTCAGGGATATTATAAGGTGTTTAGACTACGCCTAAAGACTAATTGCTAGATTTGCTCATAATCATCAATACTGATCTGTACTTTATGAAGCTGTATTGAAGGCACTCAGAGAGTCTAGAATAAATTCCAAACCTCCTTCGATTTTCTGACATCTTCATATTTTTCTAAGGAGATGTCGATCTCTATTATTTTTGCATATAAACAGAACTGTTACTAATTCTTTCACTTCTTTTCTTCCACCAGGATGGCATTCATTAGAGCCCAACAATCCTCTTTTTGCACCCAGCCCACTCCTGAATAAACTGGTAGAAGAAAAGAAGCTGGGTAGGAAGACTGGAGAAGGATTTTACAAATACAAATGAACTCCAAGCCTCGAGAGGCGTTAAGCTATCTGTGTATGCTATTCAGCGTTTCCTTATTACAGGTGAATTCTGTTTAAACCTTCCTGAGGATGGCACAAGCTGTATTTAGAACATAACCCACCTCTGAACTGACTGCACAAGTTACCTGTTTCTCTGGTGAAAGCTTGATTTGGTAGATTATTTTTTTCTTGTAATTCTGAAAAGCTTTATATGTACAGTGCCTTCATTCAAATGTTGATTTTTCAGGTGCAGGAAAGAATGGCAAGTGAATTATGTATTTGAAGCATTATTATATTAATGGGAAAAATCCTAAAAATAACCGCACTTTCTTAAAAATAAAATTTTCAACAATTCTGTATTGAATGTCCTGGCTTGCAGTTGATGGACTTGGTTGCAGTCCACTGGGTGGCAGTCTCTTTTCACGCTGGCAAACGCAGCTACAGACAGGCAGTAAGTTGCTTTGGTAGGATTTTTCTGAAGTGCAGTGCTGTGTAAATCACAGTGCCTTGAACAATAATTTTTTTCAATGTCATAGTGTTTAAAAAAATAAATAATTCAGTGGAAGGCTGTCACCTGGACAGAAGGTTCCCCCATACAGCATTTAACAGCAGAACTCATGATTTGTGTTGGGATTTTCTGGCATTTTCAATTACCGGTTGAGGGCCTTCTTTTGCTAGGTGCTGTAGAAACATAATGAAGAGGTGGTTTCTATTCTGAAGTGCCTAATTCATAGATTTGTTTTTTATTAACTAAGCTAGGAAGCTGGTGAAAGCTTCTGTATGCTTTCTAGAGTCCTGTAAATTGGCTTTATTTACTGGCTGTTCATTTCAAATGCCATTTTTACATGCTACACTACTACTGCAGTTGAGTATTTGGGGGAATTGAAACTGGAGTCTGTGCCGTGTAAACAAATAGGTGTGTCTGGCTGTTTGAAGCACCTTCTGGTTTGCAACTTTATTTCCTTGGGGCTTAGCAGAGCCTGGATTTGTTCACGGAGAAAGTGCTGCGAATCCTGCCATTACTCCAAATACTGCAGAGCAAGTGGGCATGGGGGTTGGAGTTCTGGTTCAGCTCAGTAGTAGCCATCTTTTACTGTGTGTGTTTTGGATCTGCAAACTGAATGGTTGCATATATTTTTTAATTAAAGAAATATGAATAATTATTTAACTCTGTTGCCTCTTCCTCCCTCCCCCAACATCTAATTCAGATTGCATAGAGAGAAGCCGAGGCTGACAGATGTTCATTTCCTTGCACACAATCACACAAGAAATCTCTGAATAAATAGAGAATAAAAATTGTTGGTTTATTGGATCCCAGTTCCTAATTACAGATCTGATTTTTAGTCACTTGTCCTGAAAGAAGAGGGTCAAAGGAAAGAAATGCTACTGTAGATAGTCCTTTTCATTTACTAATGTATTGTTAAATTGAATTAGTTTTCCTGAAATACAGTCCACTTCTTGCGTCTGAAGTCTGCTTCACCTGAAGGTTCTTAGTGCCTGTCATTCAGTTTAGTGACTTTTAAGTGCTGTAGGATGAAGTTAGCTTCAGAACTACTGTTTTCAGTAGTAATTAAAAATCAGAACATGGATTACTCTTGTGCCTTAAAAAATGCTTTTTTTTTTTTTAAAAAAAACATTTAGGCAGAATTAACTTGATGCTGCTCCCTTTTACTCAGAAGATAATCTTCAATTTGGAAATGCTTAGGTTTATAGCAAGGCATAGGCTATTTAATATTAAATGTGCAAAATATTTTTCACTAGTAAATTTGATATTTTAGAAAAACAAACTTTCTCTAAAACAGTGTTTTCCTTTCAGGAGCTCTAAGAGGTACAGTGTGTATGTATGTGATACATACATGAAAGCTGAAAGAGCCATTTGTAAGTTTGGCTTGGTATTTCAGAAGAGAATTCTTTGTCTCAGCAGCAAATAGGCCATGTGGAGGTACTTTGCTGGTGGGTGGGGATGGTTTATTTTATCAGCATGTGGAGTGCTGTGCCAGGATGAGCAGAGATGAGGTAAAGGGCCAAAACTTCAAATACTCTCCCTTAAATCTAGATCAGAACACGTAGTGGTAATTGAATGACCATTGGAGCAAGGTGAGCCTGTTCTTTTGCTCCTCAGGGAGGAGGCATGGAGGATGTAGCAGTCCCTTCTTGTGTTCAAAATAATGATGAAATTGGTCAGAAGTAGGGATGTTAACTAGTCACTCTGATTTATACAAGAATTTCTACAGCTTTGACAACTTAAAGATATCTAGGAAGCTAAAGAATGAGTAATGAAATACAGGAGTTGTCTGTCTCCACCTTTCCCTCAATAAAGCTTGTTTCCCAGCCCTGGCTGTGCCTGTGACTTAATGCAGAGGTACATGAGCCACCTTCCACTGTGTGTAGTGTTGACGAGGGCAGGGGAATCTCCTGCTAGTCAGTGCCTCAGAGTAGGACACGGTACATTAGACCTGCTCTCACAAGTCAGCTCTTCCTGAATTTATATTAACAGGGGAAAAGACATTGTGGAAAAAAATGAAGGATGGAAGAGAAAATAGGAAGGATGTTTTTTTTCCCTCACTGCCTACTTTAAAAACCTTTAGTCTTTGTTATCCTTTCTGTCAGCAGGCCTCAGATGTAGAGCATTTGCCCCACTTTGGTCAAAGCTTTGAGATGTATGCTTGGCACGGCTTGAGGGCAGCTTGACAGCCAGCAGCTGAGGAGTGGACCTGAGCCCAGCTACTGCAGCTGGGAAGGTGGCTCCAGATTCAGCATCTGGGTCATTGCAGCTGCCAAGCCTGCTCCATCTATGGGCATCCTCGCTGCTGGTGCGGCTGGGGAGAGGACGGGAGCACAGCAAACTTCACAGAGGGAGCTGAGAGCAGAATCTTAATTGGACTGGAGGAGGATGCTCTGTGTGAGTGGCTTGTGGGGTATAAAGTGCAAGAGGTGGCAATAAAGTTTGATCCAAAGAGGAATTAAATGTGTAGAAGTTAAAATTTGGCTTTGCTCTAAAATATTCGCCCTTAATGGCACTAAGCACAGTAATACTTGTATGTGGGTCAATAATAACAGCTGCCTGTTTGTGAAGTGCAGGTGTCCTGAACTTCTAAATCTACATCTGTGTTTGCAAAAGTCATTGAGCTTTTCCAGTATATTACTGTAGGAGATTAATTTTCTTAGAAGATACAGATATCAGCTTGCAGTATGGATTTGAAACTAGAATGAAGAGTGGAGATTGTTGCTTCCTCCTTCCTTCACTGTGAGGACTTGCAGGACATCACCTTGGTAGGAATTTAGCTGGGAGAACAACATTGCCAAAGAATTTAATGTATGTTAATCGTCTGTTGATGAAGTTTAGCCCCTGGTAATGAGTAGCTGCTTGGAAGTGAATAGCCCAGCTCTGTCCAGCTGGCAGTTCTGTGAACCTGTGCCTTGTTTTACACAGTAGGAAGAAGGGCTTACTGAGCAACTGCATAAAACAACTTGAAAAACTATCTTGAAAAGAGGTATTTCCAGTTTGCTTGCTCCAAAGATTGTCTTGGTGTGAAAAGTCTCGTGTGTTCCTGACTTTGTGCTAGGCTTTGGCCAGTAAAGTCAGCAAATGAGTTAGGTGTGACCTACCTCGATGTGATGTATTCCGGTGGTGAGAAAGGTAGGTGCTAGAGGATGTAGGTGCTAGCAGGCAATCTCTGTTGTGTTATCTGTACTTTAATTGCAGTGCAGCACTGAGGTCTGAAATCCCTGGGGACAGTGCTATTGGTTGTGTGCAGTGCAGCAGCAGAAAGGCGATGGGATTGCATTGTTCTTTAGAGAGGAAAAAAAAAAAAAAAGCATGGTCAGCTATAAGAAAGCATGTGCTGTTTCTGCTGCTGCTTTGGGAAGGCACTTCTGATTTTTTTGTTGTTTAATGAAAAATTCTTCTTGAAGAGACATTGAAGAACTTGTATGAAACTACAGATGCTTGCTGTTCTCTGGTGAATTCTTTGTGTAAGCACCCACTGTGTAGCATCATGAGATATAAAATGTTTTCCATGTCTCAGAGTATTGCTCTTCAAGCCTGTGTGCATTTTGATAGAAATATAGCTGGTGGCTATTGCAAATGTTCATGCTAATAATTTTTATTAAGCTATCAACACATAATTGTCAAAGTTTAATGCATGCTTGTTATTTTTACATCCAGAGAAAGCCACTTTACAGTACCAAGTGGCTTTACAGGTGTAGGAAAAACAGAAGCAGATTTTGTTTGTAGTGACCAACTTTCCCCAAAAATTTACTGCTGACAGTTTTGGAGTTAATTTTTTCAAGAGAGGCAGTAGTCATCTTGCACCTGTAGCTATGGTGCTACGTTCTTACTTTTCTAACTGCTACCACAGCAGTGACCCACATCTCAGTATTTTTATTCACTATAGTTTGCAACCACGTGAGCAATTATAAAACTGACCTGAATGATTCCTCGTGCTTTTTGGAAGAGCTGAGACCAGGAGCAAAAGCAGATGCTATCATTCTTTTGAGAGATAATCTTTTCATGTTATGTGTTCCTTCGGTAGCTTTTCCTGTTCACAGCCAGAGGGAAGTGCTTCTGCTGAATTCTGTTACAGAAGGGTTAAGTAGAGCCACAGTCTGGTAACTGTAAAGATGATTTGTAGAATGATCTGTCTTGAATTTTATGATCTTCTCAAAAGTTCACGTTAAAACCGAAATCCCTTTTTATGTACCATTTGCTACCCAGTATAAATGCAGTGCTATGCAGAGTCTTAAATGTATATGATCACAGAACAGTATGTAATGAGGTCTGGGGTTGTTACTGATAATATATTAATGTGATTTAGGTTTTTATGTCCATGGAGCAGCTTTGCACTTGTTCGATTCACTCTTTATTCCCTTAGAGGTTTTCTGTAAGTTGCAAGTAGCTCACAGCAATGCGTTCTTTGCAGAAGAACTAGCACCATGAAGCTCTGATGCTGGCTGGACGTTTTAGTTGCTTCTGGTGTAGGAATAGTACAAAACACCAAACCTGGATATTAAAGGAGCCATTTCTTTTGTCATGTGGTGGCATGAGGCATCACAGTGAGGCGTAAAGCCAAGTTTTGTTTCCAGCCTTGGGTCAGATGCTGTGTGTTGGCCAGGGCACAGGAGGATATTTTAGCACAAGGCTTTTGCTTGGCGAGCACTGAGGAACTTGTCGCTTACTTTGGCTATTTCATGCTGCCAGATAACAGGATTTTGTCCTAGCCTGTTGTTCGCTGCCGCTTTGCTTGGTGCATCTCTGTCCTGCCTGGTAACAGCTTCTTCTATTCTGGTCCCGTTTTTCTGCCAGCAGCCACTTCTAGGGTGGCTTTCTGTAAATGGACAAACCCTTACAGTATGTGCTAGTTAAAGAATGCAACATTTTTGTCCTTAGTAACCTAAACCTCCCATTTGGAGTCTTGGCTTCAGCAACCAAAATCATGTGGATTAACCACTTTCACCAGCCAGAGGCTTTCTGATGAGCTGTGGGAAGAAGTGTATGCTTGGCGGTAGGTCTACAGAAAACAGCTGGAATTTGCATGTGGTGAATTAGCACCAAATAAAATCCCCCTTTTCTTTGCTTCATTATCCTTGAATGCTCGGATGGATCTATTAAACATTTGTGCAATAGAAATTGGTCAAACCACACATTTACAATAAGTGGGGTTTGATTGTGCGCGGACAGATGTGTCTGCTCTGCTGGTGGCAGGGCCCGTGTAGGTGACAGCATGGTCTGTGATCTGATGGAGGGACCGCGCTGTTCCCCGACTCCTCCTTGGCATGCGGTGATTCCCTGAGCCGGAGTGAGCGCTGCAGCCATTGGAAGCCCTTGCTTCAACTCTGAATCTTCAGCCACTTTACATTAACTTTGTTTGAGACCTGCTGTTTTGAGTTCTGCAAAGCTGCAAGCATAAGCACGTGTAAGATACGCTGCATTTGTATGTCACAGGCTTCTTCCTTGTTGGCTTTCTCTGAAGAGGTTGTAGAAGGTAAAATGTTTCTGAAAACTGCTTGAAGTCCTTGTTTCTCTGAAGACGACAAGAGGGCTAATGGGTTCCTTACAGCTGATGTTGCAATTCTTTCTTCTTTGCAATTTAAGGTGAGATTTCTAAAAGCCTCTTGTTTCAGTTGGAAGCCTACTGATGTTTCCCAGAATTTCTAAGCAGGTGAGGTATCTAGTTTCCAATGATTTATTTCTGGCACTGAAATGCGTCTCAGAACTTAAAGAAGTATTTATGGAAGAGCTTGAGTTTGGGTGTCCTAGTTTTATTTGAATCTTGAACTTAAATTTCAGAAGAATGGGGAATATTAGAAGAGAACTGGTGGGGATTTTAATGACGAGTTCTCCCACCCCCCTTCAGTTCTGGAGAGAATGTGCAAGAAAACAGTCTGGGTGCTTTTAGGAAAATGGCAGTGTCTGTGAAGAGTGCGATCTATGATAACCTTTACATAGCTTACTTTAGAGTAGGAGACAGAAGATATTTGGAGAATTTAATTTATTCAGTACTAGAGAAATGAGGTTTTTAAAGCAGTAAACTTTTATTTTAAGAAGGAGAGAGAATATGGGGGGGGGGATGCTGTTAATTTCACAGAAGTGGTTTTCCTGATACCATCTTTTTTATTTCTTTAAACAAAAGCATTAATTGTAACTGAGGAAGAAGTCTTTCTCTTTCTTAGAGACTTGGCATTTTATTTTTGGCTAAGACTGAAAGCTATTGTTGCCTAAGTTGACGCTAAACTGGCAAATCTATGAACTGAAGCCAGTATTGTTACTTGGATCTAAAATTGTAAGGACATTTGGTTGTCTTGGAATAAAAGTTGAGCGTATAGTTTACCTCAAGGGCAGAATTATACTCTAAAGAATATTTGCACAGACTTAGAGCTGAGAACGTTGCTTAGCTTATTGACACATGGCATTTAAAGTAGCATGCTGATGGGAGGGAAGAATAACAGCAAATGATGATGAATATGTCAAATGATGGTACAATAGGCACGATCTTCACCCGCAGGCTCACTGCTTTTGGCAAAGGGCAGAGCTTTTCTACAGTGGCAGCTAACGTTGCAAGGAGGAAAATTTCCAGTGAAGACTGATTTTGGAAAGTCATTTTTATTGTGTTTTTAGGGAATCAGCTGTTTCAGTCACGGATAAGACTGGCCGTAGCTACGGCTGCTATCAGTTTGACTTACAGTTTCATTTTAAATCACAGTATGAAAGTAGTGCAAACCCTAGCTCAGCTTACAACTGGTTTATATTGAAACTGGGAATTTAAATCTAAAAATAAATCTAAGTAATTAAATTCAATCAGTCTAACCAAAGGCAGTGCCCATACAGGAGGTTATCCTGATTTAAGTATAGTGGTTTGCTAAGGCTTGCTTGCCCACCAAGCGTGCTTTAACTAATATTCCATGTAAATTTTTGGCTACTGGCAGGGAAGGAGAGCCACCTTCTCTGCATGGAAGGACATTCTTTTGGAGGACTTGCTGGATCTGCTGAGGAATAGAGAAAGAAGTAGCCAGATTTGATATTTGTCATGGCAGCTGGGAATCCAGCATGTATTAAAGGATTTCAGATACCTTTGAATAGAGCTGGTTTCAAGATGTGAATTAGCAAGGACATCCTTCAACCCCAAATTGTGTATGTTCCAAAGAACTTTGTGGGCTTTCCTGTCCTGTTCAGGAGTTGTCATATCTATAAGTTACCTAATTTAATTAAGTATGGGCTGTAATGTTTGAAAAAACTGAATGAAATCTGGTAAAGGGGCAGGTGAGAAAGTGCTGCCTAGTCCTAAGTGTTCGGCAGTCATAGCAGTGGTGGGTAGTTGGGACGGGAGTTAACGCTTTTCCATTTTGTTTTTTCTGTGAGTTGTTATTTCTGCTTAGTAACAACCCTTGGCCTAAGTATAGGTTTCTCCGCGCTTCCCTGGGCTCATGGATGGGTAATGCCACAATAGTGCACAACAGAAAGTAGTTCAGGTGAAAAACAAATCCGTGCCCATCAGCTTACTCTGTTCTTGGACGTATTCCTTGAGTTGTTCCATTGCCTCTGGAAGGGAGGTGAGTCCCAAACAAAAATGACGAGGGATTAAGCTAGTGAGAGAGCTGTTGGAGTAAGGCGATCTGAAGAATTATTTGAATGTTGGTTGATAAATACAGTATATGCCATGTTTATGTAATTGTGTGATAGCAGTTAGAGTAACTATACGCGTAGTGTAGTTGTATGCATCTCAATATCCCTGAATTCTGTCTGTTCTGTCTGTGCTTTACACTGGTTCTATATAATCATATCTGAACCTCACAACATACCCGTGAGCTAAGGAAGGACCATCGCAGATGCATTTGGGGAAGAGGTGTTCAGGGAAATTCTTCCTTAAATTGACTTGAAAATTGTCTTGTCACTCATTCTTTCTTCAAATGGTATTTATTTCTGAACTGGACTGAATGAAGACACAGTATAGGTGGGATACTAGTTCAAAGAAAGCAGGCTTTGTGGGCAAGCAAGCCTTAGCAAACTGCTGTCAGGTTAGTCCAGATTCAAAGAGTTGCCTCTCCAAATAATTGTCTTAACCATCAAGTGTGGAGTATGTGCTTTTTCTTATTCTGCTGAGGATTCTGTGTGTCGTAGTTACCTTTTCTCAGCACAGTGAACAGGACAGACCAGTTCATTGCTCTTCTGGTACGAGGCAGATGGAAATTTTTCTCCTAGCTCTGCTGGTTCGCGTTGGTTTTTCATAGCTGAGAGGAATGAGCAAACCCATCATTTATATGCTTTGGGTTTCTGGGAGGTGGGATGGGTGAGTTTATGGAAATGTGTTTTGTAGAACATCATTCACAGGAAGAAACTTGTAATATCTCGGACCAGGTGAGCGGTGACTGTTCTCTCAGCCAAGCAGATGCTGCTTCTGGGGCTCAGTGAAGTGATGGTTGCTGCAGGAGGAGTGTGTCAGCCAGAGAGAAGGTGTCATCTAAAGCCCATGCCCTGAAGGTGTGAGTATTGACCTGGGAGGACAGGGAGCAGAATTTTAGGCTTTGCTTTGACCTGGCTGACAGCTGGTGGTTAAGAGGTTCATTTCCCATATTTCTGGCAGACATCCCTTTTCCTGGGGCTGCAGATGCCTGTTTGCTTGCTCGTTTTCTAAAGCTGATCTTTGTTTCCATGAGGAGCCTCACAAGGTGAATTCATACATTAATCCAGAGGTTCTCTTCCTGGCCTGCCATGTGGGAAAAGGAGTGTGTTTGGGCACACTTTCTAGGTTTTTGGCTGCATCTCGGAGTGTCTGTGTTTACAGCAGGCCATTTCCCCGTTACCTTCCGTCTTAGCCCAGGAGTTCTGCCACTGACCCGACTTGGGAGAAACGTGTTCATAGCTGACAGGCTTCAGGCTGTTGGTGGAGGGGCTTCTTTCCCCCGCAATGTTCTACCCCTATTCAGTCCTTACGCTGGTGGGGAGGCTGCCCGGCATCTTACCCTCTTGTGAAGGCGAGGGAGCACACTGCGGTTCCATTACTGGAGAGGTCACTGGTCATTCCCTGCTCTCTGCAGTGTCCTGCATTTTCTGCCTGTCCTGCTTCAGCCTAATTAGCCGCAGTGTAGATCAGAGCACGAGGCCATCAGGAAACGGGGACTGGCTGCTTCAAAGCCTCGGGCACGGTTGTGGTTTCAAAGGAGGGCCGATGGCTGACGCTGTGGAGCTGTCCTACAGCCTGGAGCGAGGATTGGGTCCTTAAGGTGCCACATTTGCTGCCAAGTGATCTAACCATGGAGCTATCGCTTCTACAGCTAACTCGCTGCCTTTCTGTGGGCTGAGCCAAAGCGGACACGACAGATAATTCTCTAGAGCTGGTGAGTCCCTATAAGCACAACTACTGAATCTGTCATCACTTGCTGGGTGAGGAGCCACAGTTAGCCTGGGGCATTGTTCTTTTATGTAACGGAGGGGAAGTGGCTCTGGTCCCGGTGATCCAGAAGCCTGAGGAGCCAGACCATCCTGTGATATTGGCCTGATGGGCTGTAAATAATCCTGGCTCAACTGCCCTGCTCTGTGTCTTTGCCCTTTGCTGTTTTTTTGGTATGGACATGCGTTCCCCAGCTACTCGGGTATCTCCTGTGGGGATGAATGGAACTACCTGTACCGTGACATGTGCAGAACTGGTTCTGGCGCGTACAGGGAATGAAGTACGGAGGGAGAGAGTGGGTTTATGAGTGCTTGTACGGAAGCACCTGGATAACTAACTCGGCCATTAGGTGGGAGCATTTAAATCCTTAAAGACATTTGCTGTGGGAAATACAAAGCCATCATCTCCGCAGGCTCACAAGAGAGATATGGTTAGATGCTGACTTTTGCCTAAATTGCATGTCGGGAATTTAGGTGTCAGTTTGCAGTCTCACCTGGAATAATTTATTCGCTATCACAAGGATTTAAACCCAGTCTTACTGCCAGGGTGACACCATCATCACCAGCTGTTTTTACCAGCTCATCCGTCTCTGCTGACAAGCTGCTGCAGTACAGCGAGGGCTCGGGTCCATTTGCTCTCGCAGTCCCGCAGGAACAAACGCCGGTTAGCAGCGGGGGGCAGGAGGGGACACTGGCCACGTCACAGAGTGTATTCCGGGATCACGCAGTTCCGCTGGTTCAGGTACTCTCATGGGAGCATCCTAAGCCTTGCATACTAGCTAACCTTTCCCATCGCTGCTGTAGGTGAGAGGGCTTTGATCTGTGAATGAACCCAACACATGGCGCTCGCTCCCTGTATGTTAACAGCAGAGATGTTATTTTAGCTCCTGAATTCTTTTTCTCCTTCACTATTAGAGCTGAAAGACCTTTCACCCTTAAGACAGGCAGCTGTTCCCTACGTAGCGTATTTGGGACAACGTGCTACATGAGGATAACACCTCTATTAGGAACTATTTTTTTTGCAAAATGAGTAAGTGGCTTTTTAGATAGCCATTAAAAAAATCTAAATAAAGCAGTTGTGTTTTAAAAAGAGCTGTTATCTTTGGAACATGTAATTTACGGAACTCACTGCAGTCATCCTTGATTTAGAACAATTACTGCACCAAAGTACTTTTTTTCCCTTTAAAAACAAAACCAAACCCCAAACCAAAAAACGAGACAGGTTTCCAGCAAAGGCCAGGATAACTGACTGGAATGGAAGTGTAGCCAGGTCTTGCAAACCTCCAGCATACAGCTGCTGTTCTCTCAGAGGGCTTTTCTCCTGACATCTGAGAGCATTCCCTTGCCTGGTCACTTGTTCTGCTTTTTTTTTTTTTTTTTTTTTTATTTTTGTCTTTTTTTTTTTTTTTTTTTTTTTTTATATGTAATCACTATTTGCTAGAAATAAATATTGTAAGAACTAATATGCTGGTTACATTCTTACACTTGGGTTTGTGTGCGGTGCATGCTGGTTTAAGAGGAAGCTGTTTTATAACATTTTTAATTATGAAATTTCTTATGCAACAGAGTTTAAGGGTCAGTTACAAACAATCTAATCACAAAGCTTCCTTAGGCAGGAACTCGGTCCTGTCTCACACCAAACAAGGCTCGGGAGCTAGAACACAAGGTATGCCGACCCAGTGTACAGCTCATCATATTTCTTTTGCAGCAGTGCTCACAAACAATTGGAACAGTTTACCTGCGCCTACGGTGCTTTTTTTCCTTTTGAAGTCCTTTAGTAGAAGTGAGGCAGCTGTGTCTGTTTTTCGGAGCTGTGGAATACCAGTCCCTGAACAAAGGAGGAAAGGTGTCAGAGAAGTTCCTGGTGGTGTTTAGGGCTTGAAAGACTCAGATGCCTGGTTTGCAGTTTTGAAGCATGCAGAGGAGCTGCTCGCTATTGCAGGAACGTCTCATGGGCACCACTGGCCTCTCTGGATCTGACACCATGGAACCAGGCCCTCCACAGCTGATTCTGCAGCCAGCTCCAGCCCCTGGCTGTGGGATAATTTATACAGCTATAAGAAATTCAACTGTAGGCTTCTACCCCTGGTGTGGGCAGGGACTGCATCCAGAAAGGAGGGAATCCATATTCCTAATCATCAGCTTAAAACCACTGCTGTGTTCTCTAAGACTTCAGTCGGAAACTGGAGCTAGAGGGAGGGATCACAGACCCTGCCCATTCCTTGCTCCTGGTATGAAAACAAGAGACTTCTGCTCTCTTCAGGAAGAAGAAGAGTCGTCTTCCAGAATTACTTTACTTCAGGGGAGCAAACAGCTAACAGACAAGCTGCATTTCCTACACGGAAGACTGAGCCAAAAGTCTTCCACCTGAGAAGTGACTGTGCCTTCCTGGGCTTGCGCCTACCTTCAAGGGATTCTAGTGCAAGCCATTCCCTTATTCTCTCTCTCTCTCTCTTTTTTTTTTTTTTTTTTTTTTTTAAAGCCAGACAATTGACTTTAGTTTTATTACAAAGCTTTTATTAAAAAACAAATGCTCAGCACATTAACTCAAACTGGAATGACAAAAAAAAAAAAAATTGGTTGACAGTATTTTTGGCAAAGGCTGTGCCTTACTATTTTAAAAAATGGGTACATCAATGCTCATTTCAACAACTGGCATAAAATCCCACTAACAGGCTAACAAAAACAGATACAAATACAGAACAATTGAAGTAATAATTCAAGTGCTGGGCTTTTTACAAGGAGAAGGGGAATGGGTGAGAAGGAGAACTCACTGCAGTCAGATTTGCTGGATGTATTGCTTATGTTTACAGAGTAGATGATGCAAGACTGACATGTCTACTGACCAGCTGACTGTTGTTACATTTATTTAGTTCTATAGGACACTGTATTATATAGACTGAGAGGCCACTATTTGTTACAAATAGTTTAACAAAAAAAAAAAGCCACCTTTTTTCGATACAGGTTTTTCCTCTGGCAGAAAAAAAAAATAATAGAAACAACCCCCTTTTATTTAAAAAGTATTTCAGATTTCTGACACTTGTTTAAAAGCTCAAACCTAGTAAAATATACACCAAAGAAATTACAAACTAAAAGTTAAAATATAAAAGCATTCAAGTTTCTTAAAAAAAAAAGCTGAAACCAAAATTGATCCTGTCGCACCATTAAATAAAAAGAAGGTTGAGTGTGTCATCCTGGTCCAGGCAAATTCCGTTCCTCGCTGTGCCGTCTGGGCAGCTGTGGGCTACGTGGTTCTGTTGGCTGAAGCAGGCAGAGGCAGCCACGCTACTTGGTTTGCTGACTCGATATGGACACAGATGAGACGGGGGCTTAAGAGTGCAAGGCAGAGGTGGAGTGAAGACAAAAGCTGTTCTGCTGACCCAGGAGCTCGTTTGCTCTGTTTATATCGGGGCTGGACCTCGTGAGAGTGAAGGGTTTTGGCAGTGATTGTCTTTATGATTCAGTGTCTCTAGCAGTGACATCAGGGTGAATGACATCCTAGACAGACTCCTTGGGGTGGTCTGTGTGGACGAAGGACACACCTAGGGTTTAACAAGCTTCCATCTCCAGAAGGGGTCCTGGTGTCGCTGCCTTTGCTTTGCAAGTTGAGAAAGCATTTCTTTTCCCACCTACAGAGAGGGGAGAGAGAGACAGAGAGTGTGTGTGATAAAGACTGTATGAAGCCTTTTTTTTTTTTTTTTAAATCCTTCGAAGAAGCTGGTGCTGGGTCACTGTAACTCTATGACACAACTGTATTAGTGGAATGCATGTTTGCTACGTCAAAGTTAAGTGCAGAAAGTTACTGCTACTTACTCTTGCTTGAAGTTTGCAAGAATATTTATGGAGAGTACTTTGGATTGTAAATAATGTCTGCACTAACTAACTAAGGTGCGTTTTTAAGCTATTTAGACTTTCAGCATATTACAGAAGTAATTCCCTTTTGTAGTGGATTTCATTTATCTACAACATTTGACCCAGATATCTGTTAGAAAGCCAGACATCCTCAGGCTTTGGTACTACAGCGGTTGAGGTCAATTAAACGTCTGATTCAGAGCCTCCAGCTCTGCCCCTTGCAGAAATGAAGAAATGCCGTCTTCTGGGAGCAGCTGGGAAGAGGAATGTGGGGGGTGAGGCTTGTGTGAACACTGACCCTCCCATGCATCCATGCAACTGGGAAGGATTCGTTCTGCTCTTCAGTGGGGTAGGGAACATCCTCCAGTTGCGTAAGAGCCATGGGTCTCTTACCTAGCAGTAAAGTTCACTAGGATCTTGGAAGGATTTCTGTTCTTACAGCACGTGAAAAGGCCAGCAGTGCAAGCCTGATAGGTATTGCTCATCCAGAGAGGAACAGTTCTTCATCATTAGGGCTCTGGGTTACAGCAGCTGACTTGTGCAATTGCTACTCAACCATCACCATTGCCCTTCCGACCCAGACAACTGGGTTAGAACAGGAACTCCACCCAAAGCCTGTCTGATGAGTCAGGCGTTTCTCCATGGATGGACACATGCTCTCCAGTAATGCTCTCAGGATTATTGGTATGTCAAAAAAAAAAAAAAAAAATCTATGTTAACCTCTAGGCCTCCAGGTACTACTCAGCTGCTAAACAAGTAGAGGGTTCAATGAGCAGAGCATTTGAGAATGACCCAAATTAGCACAGGAATGCAGTTTGGTGGAGAAGGTGAGTGAATTTTCACCAGAAGAAACACAAAATGCTTAGTCACACAAAGATACACTGCCAGTACCTTGAATCATGCAAGGCAAGACAGAACAAGTTTATAAAGAAATAGTTTAAACCACAAGTCAAAATTCTGTTAGGCTAATCACCACAGACAGACTGCGTCAGCCTGTAAAAATTAATCAGCAAATACTACAGCAGCAGTATTCACACCAGGGCCATTTACTACTGGGCACCCAACTCCTATCTGCTGCAGCTCCCGCAGAAGCCATTACAACACGGAGCATTTTGCCCGTACTGGCCGAGTACAGCTCTGGAGTAAGGAGTTACACAGGCTAATGTACTCCAGGGCAGAAAGCCTCCAGAACTGATTTTTGGATCCTTTGATTTTAGTGAATGCAAGCTGAGCCCCTTGTTACTAAACAAGTTGACTCCTCATCAGAGGCCACCCACACGACCATTGTTCTAGTGGGAAGGAAAGCTGAGGACGCTGAAGAAGTTCAGCTGCAGACCAAGTAACACAGAAAGAACAAGCACAAATCGGTATCAAACCATCCTGTACAGCTCTCACTTGAAGGTCACTCTCCCTTCCCCAGATAGCACCATCCCTGATACATACGAATCATTTTCACCTGCTGGTAGCCACAAAAGGACTTTTAAAGCCACTGTGGCCTCTTAAACAGCACAGCTCAAAGTCCACTGGCAAACCAGCGGTTTCAACAGAGGTGGTCTGTATTGACTAATTCAGTTCCTATTTCCTCATAAAACCAGCCCAAGTCCCAACTAAAAAAAGCCTTCTGAGCTTCCTGCCTTTTTTTTTTTTTTTTATAAATTAGCACAGTGCTCTGTAACACATGCGGATCAAAGCGCTGCGAAGGGCTCTACCTTTCCAAGGAGCACGAAGAGAGCGGCCAAGCAAACAGCAGAAGAACGCCGGGGAGAGCACCCTGCAGCTTTATATTTATTTTGTGCCTTTTCATCCCGGATTTTCAAAGGTTTGGTCCAGGTTGCTCTTCCTGGGAAGGTTTTCCTCTCAGTCTGACATGAAAACATTCAGCTTCCTGTTGAGGAATGGCCTTGAGGCGCCAGGCCAGCAGTTCACAGCAGCCTGACACAAGCGCTGCGATTCAGAGCTACTCCCCATTAGCAGCCAGGAATGTCTCCTTCACGCAAGGAAATGAAATGCTCTTCTGTTGAGATGGTTCCCTGCCTCCTCCCCCCCCATCCCTTACCAGCAAGCTGTCTTTGAAGTCAGGAGGTTAAAATAACGAGCGCGGCCTTGCTCTGGCCCTCAGCTTTTTCAAACGGCGGCCACCGCTCCTTCCTCCCTCCGAAGGCAGCTTTCGCAGCGCCTGCCTCCTTTCCACAGCCTCTCCGGGCACCCCGTTATCCCCTGCTCCGCTCCAGAGGCCGCAGATACTCCTGTTAATTCTGCAAGGGGTCAGTGAAGCCCCAAATGCTTTTATTTCTGGGTGAAGACTGCAGTACAGCCAACGACCCAGTAGCTCTCCTGAACACAGCATCTAGAACCCAGCCTCTCCCCAGCTGCACGCTAAGGCTGGAAATTGCTTCTGCTGCCGATAAACCAAGTAATACCCCCCAAAAATAGGGATGACGATGGTGTTGCCTTACAGATATAAAACAGGTCAAATCAGGATTCTTTTCAAGAAACCACAGGCATGTGCTAAGGAGACTGAAGACTTCCCACATCTAAGGCTTCACTGGGGGGCTGTAGCTGAAGTCTGGCCAAGCGAGGCATGCCCCAGCAAAGCCCAATCCACAAATGAAGTCGGCGCAATCAAAGACTGCAATTACAGCTCCCTGGCTGTGGTTAGGCTTCAAAGAAAGTGCTGCAAGTCACATTTTACATATGTGAAGTCTTGAGCCTGAGCCACAATAGGAGGCACTGTCTCTGCCAGTTGCAGTGTGCGTCTGACTGCAGGAGGAAAGGGGAGGGAAAAAAAAAACCCAACCACCTCGCGAAGGAAACAGGAATCAAATTCAACGATAATCCAGTGTAAAAAGAAAAGCCTTACTACTGAAGTGATACAACTGTACTTCAGGAATCCCTGCAGTAAAACTAGAGCCTCCTAACAAGCCTGGGCTCAGGGGCTGAGGGCAAGAGCATTAGAGGGGAATCAAAAGTCCTCCCCACGCTTGGGAATGAGCTGGATTGAAGGCTGGGTCCACAAGGGCCTCGTGCTCCTCCTCTAGTCTTTAACTCGTCTCCATGTTGCTACAACAAGACAGAGAGAGGATTATGCAGCGTCATCCAG
>NW_010116295.1:29691-30776 GCF_000699245.1 Pterocles gutturalis
AAGAAAGTCAAGAGTGGCTGGGTCAGGATAGGAGTAAGTACAGAGTAAAAGACATCGCTAAGCCTTCACACAAGGCAAGAGAAAGTAAAAATTTTAAACCAGGTGCTTCTTTTCTACACCTTTCCCCATTGTAGGTTGTTTTAATCTAGTTGAAAGAAGCAACAAGACAACATATAATGGCAGTTATATGTATATATTAAAAAAAAAAAGTCAGTCTCCAAACCTGGCTCTAATCCAGTACTTCAAACAACATGGCAAAGTCAGGGACTCGGCAGCTGAAACTGTCACTTTCTTCTGAAGTCCAAAACGAACATGTTCAACTTACTGCCAGGGTTTATCCAATACTCCAGAAACTGGGGTATGCAAAACCAGGTCATTATTTATCAGAAAGGTTCACGCTGTTTGTGAAGCCCCTTTGTATTTTCTTTAGCAGCAGAGCTGGAGAGAGTTTCAGGCGCAAGCAGATAGAAGGCGGCGCTGCCGTCTGCTCCTCTTCCTGCCCAGCTGTGCCATGGTTTGTGGGGTTAGCCTAAACCAGATCCTTCAAATGTTCTGGGCAAATAAAAACAAACACTCCACAACCTTTGTTGTTTCTAAACAAAAAAAAACCCCAAACAACCACCTCCTAACAAAACCCCAGTCATTTTAGTAACGCGATTTGCTGCAGGGTCCCAGGAGCTGTTACAGCACAAGGATGGAGGGACCCACGGGAGGCAGGAAAAATCTGTCTCTGCAAGAGCTGGATACCAGCACGCAGCAGAGGAAACCTTTTAAGCTGCCTTTGTTGCCAAAGAAATTAAATGAACTTGTAGCCTAAAACTATAACAGATACTGCCATGTTGAAGCTATGTCAGTAGTAAGTTGGGTTTTTAGGGTTTTTTTTTTTTCCCCTTGCTACTCTTAGCCGAAGCCCATTGCTGGTAACTGCACATGGAAACTCCAGCAACAATTATCCACTGGTGTTTTAGATGCCCTAAAGTAGCTACCTGTGAAAATACCTCTCCATTGACTGCAG
This sequence comes from Pterocles gutturalis, assembly GCF_000699245.1. Taxonomy (NCBI): domain Eukaryota; kingdom Metazoa; phylum Chordata; class Aves; order Pterocliformes; family Pteroclidae; genus Pterocles; species Pterocles gutturalis. Next base: position 30,707 of record NW_010116295.1, read on the forward strand.
GTGGAGTCTGATGTCCAAACTTCTGTCCTTTTAGTCTGGCCTAGGCTAGATGTGTGAGGGGAGCAGAAGG
>NW_010116295.1:30807-91568 GCF_000699245.1 Pterocles gutturalis
AGTCAGAGCCCTCTCCCAGAGGAGGTTAGCATCAGCAGGGGACACGCCCAGGTATTTTAGGGCTCCCACTTTGTGCAGCTGAAGGCAGTGATGCCAAAGCAGGTGTGGCTCTTATCAAAGGCCCCCAGTGTAGGCAGCACGAAACTAGAAGCTCTATCACTGAGCTACAATCTTGAACATGATACTACTGGAAGACCCACGACGTGTTTTTCCTGTTGGGGGTGGGAGCAGACAGAAGAAGTTCCATGCTTATAATAAAAACCAGATTACCTCTAGACAGCCGTCTCTAATATAATAAAAGTGATCTGCAAAGGAGGAAGAAATAGGCTTGTCTCCCTTTTGTATCTTTACAGAATATAATAAATATTCAGAAGACTATTTTTATTATTTATTTTATAGGCTGAGAGCTGTGAAGAAAGATGCATCTGTTCTAGGGGCACTGAAACTGCTACTTCAGTTTTCACCTGCTCTTTACAGGAAAGACATGAGGACTGGTAAAGTAGTAAGTGAAAATTCTTTCAAAAGAAAGAAAAGTTTCCTTTGTAGCTCATTTTTTCTGCCACAGATAAGCAAAGGTTAGAATTTACACTGTACTTTGAAAGACAATCTCAACATTTAAATCTTAAAACACATGGAATAATTTAAATAGTTGCTTTCACGCAACCAAAGGTAAGTCAGATGTAACCTGGGTATCTTCTGGAGCTTCATCAAGTCTTCTACACACACGCATCCAAAGAGCAGCACTACCGGTGTAAGTCAGCTGCACGCAGAATTCACTGCAGAACTCAAACACAGCAACTTCACTTTGATACAATTAACTCAGCAGAAAATCTCTCCTGGTCTGGAATACACAAGCCTCCTGTTGTGTGTCTCAACAGACACACATATGGGAAGAAACCCAACTATTCATCAAGACACAGTCTCACCTAGTGTCGAGCAAACGTATGCACCGTAAAACTAATTATATGTAGTTATTTTGGCAGTCACATTTTACCTCGTGCAATTTCAGGTATCCCAGAGATGAGGGGTAGAGGGCTCTCAAAACTCCCAAGTTTAGTTCCGATGCAACGTAATAGTCATGAGGAAACATACATCTAACTTTTGCAAGAAGAAAGCAACTTCCAAAATTATGCATCTCTTCTCAGTTAAGCCTCCTTAGTTCTCTTACCCACTGATCCCGCTCTACTGAGGCCCGTGGCAAGAACACGAATTCAGAGAGATGGTTGCTGGTACTGTTTCCCTCATTGCAGCTGACCCCACTCAACACACTACACCCCGGTACCAACAACACCTTCACTGCACAAATGCTTCCACCATTTTCTCCTGCCGCTGGAACCAACAGCAGAAAGCTGGTGTCCCGAAAGGTCAGGTTAAACCCCATACTGTCTAACAGTTGGGTTTGTTTGGGGTTTTTTTGTCTTTGGGATGGCTGGGTTTGATTCATGTATATCAGAAGACCTCTTCAATCCAACCCTAATCTCTAAAAGTCAGAGGCAGACAGAAACAAAACTCAGTGCTGGAGTTTGCCAAGCTCTGACAGAATTGCATTTGAATACAATTCTGTTGAAATTAGAGGACAGATTTCACCCAAGCTTAGTCTCCAGAAAAAAATGGGAAAGACTTTGACAATGTCACAACAACTTGCTTTCTAGCTGTTCAAGAAGAGAGTATCAATTTCTCATTTTGAAAGTTTTCATGTAAATACACAAAAAAATGAAAATGCAATAGACCTGAGATGAACACTGAAAACGCTGAGGTTTTCTTCCAATTGGGAATGAAGCTACATTTCCAAATCTTGCGATTTATTTATGAAACAGTTTGTTTCTGTGCAGTTTTTCTCATGACCTTAGAATTCTCAATCTGGTGGTGAGCGTACTAAATCCACTAAAATACACCATTTTCATCCAGAGGAGAATGGTGCGCCAGCCGTCACCTGCCTTGTCCCCAGGAAGGGTTAGAACAATAGTCATCCCCCTGCTCCTTCGTTCTAGCCCAAGCTGCCTCCTGCTAACACCTCAGAAGTGAAACGATATGTTGGGGTTGTTTTTTTTTTTAACTTCTTGTAAATTTAGTCAAGTTCAAATTTCATTAAGGACCTCTAACTTCACAGTAGCATCTGCAACTCTAGCATCTCTAGCAAAATAAACAGGTTCTAGACATTCACCTGCGGAGTTACCTACTTTTGCCCTTTGTCAGTTTAAAATAAGAAATGCTGACTTCATAGCTGACCTTGCTACACCCTTTGCTTGCAAAACTGAATGTTTTTTAAATACTTAAATTTTCCTGTTTTTCTAATCTTGTCTGTATAGTGATTGTCTAGTTGCAAGAGGTCTACTGTTTTCTTTTTTAGAAAACCGACGCTTGGCCCCTACCCTTACTTACCCTTATCCCTCCCATAGTCTCTGATTGCACCCAAAATAGCTTTTATACCCATCCATCCTTCCTTCCTTCCTTCCTGCACTTCACAAGGCTCCTCTGCCCGGCTGGTAAAGGATGGGGGGAAGCCAGTCTGCCCCCTGCTCCTCTCCGGGCAGGTGTCAGTGTCCCTCTGTACCTGCCACCCGAATGGGAAGCAGCTGCCCTTCAGGTTTGCTCTCGACGTTTTTCTTGATGCCAGAGAGCCTGAAAGAGAGGAGGTGTTCTGTCTTTTACCCCAGCAAGATCAACGTCAGGTCAGAATTAAGTTGTTGAGGGGGTCTGTCTGAGGGCTATAGCCCTTGGAAATGTCTGTGCCTATCTGGGGCTGAAGTTAACTGAAATATTCAATGATATAAGTGTTTCAATCCCACAAATTCTCTTTGTTCATTCTGTCCCTCTTGCCTATGCTGAAGGCCACCATTCAAAGGCAGAACAGGGAAACACGGGTCATGCAGGAAACGTCATTTTTACAGCAAATCAGGACACGTCTCTGCACCACCATCACCACACAAATTCCCACACATGCTAACTTCTGTGCAAATCCTCCGGGCTCGCTAAAGCTTCCCAACAGCCAAGGGGTATGGAAAGGGGTGGAGCGTTTGTTTCATTTTCAACTACTCCAGCGGCGATTTCAAGGACAAGCCACGTTAGAAAACACGTGCCTCGGAAAGTAAGGCACCACATCCTCTTTGCATCTCCTTTCTAGGACGCTGGCCAGAAATCTGTGGTCAGCCATGACCACAGTCATCAGACAGCTCTTTTCCACAGTATCCTGGCTGAAAACTGGACCACTCCATAGTCTGCTTTCACAACCTCACTCCATGTCATTCCTAAGTAATAAGGAAAAGATAATCCTGTCATAAATTGTTTGTTACAACACTATCCAAAAATCACTTCTGCTCTGAAGTTTGGCTCTAATTTCCATGTAGGAAATTTTAAATGTTATAAATAATTCATTGTTTAAAGTTAAACAGTTTTAATCTGATCCTTTTAAGTGCTGCTGATCACAAACCAGTATTAGTCAAGTTGGGTTTTTTTTTCCATTTTTGAACGCTTTGCTAATCTAAATGCTAATTGTCATGGAATTTTGCAAGCCACATATACACTTCTCACAGGTTTTCAAATGTCTATTAAGCTTCTCTATCACCCTTTTTAGCCCTTGAAGATATGCCAAAACACTATGTTAAATTATGTAGCTTGTGAGGACTTCCCAATTGCATCCTGCCATATGTCAAATGATGTGCCTTTTACAATTACTGTACAGAGCAAGTCATAAGAAGTTAACTATTTCCTTATTGCAGAACAATCAGGAGGAAATTTCGTTAGTGCCCTTCTAGTTCCTTGGTGATCTGAAAATACTTGTGAGATGCTAAAAGTCAGCTTTTCTTCCTTCCAAAAGTCAAATTGGATAGGAAATCAGGAATCTCTGCTGCTGAAACTGAATTGCTCATGTTTACAAGTCTTCTAGACGGTTGTGCTTAAACTAACAAGAGAACACCCACCCTTGTGAAAGGTGCTCAACAGACGACCTTTACATTGTCCTTAATCTTACCCTTCCTCACTTCCCCTTCCCTCTCGGCCTCTCCCAAACTCGTTTTTAGTATTATCAAGTCTTATACCACTCTCAATTGATGTCAAAAGGAGAGAATAAATATGAGTTATTCCTTCAACAAATAAAATATATTTCAAACATTGCATCGGGCCACTTCAATTGAAAACAAAATCCTGCTTAGGGACAGTTCCACAGCTCTTCAAGAATGGCCACATGCTTTGGAGTACCCCAGGTCACAGTATTCCTAAAGTCCTCTAACATTAAATTGTTTTACAAATCGATTGTTCAGAAGGCTGGAGGAGATAGTGGAACTCAGCTAAATCGCAAGCAGTGAAGCCACAAGAAGCCTGTTGCTGTGTACAACTCCAGGAAGAGGAACAACTTGATGCCACCACCTTGACTTCACCACTCAAATGACATCCAAGCCAAAAAGCACGTTAGAGGTCCACCTTAAAAATCAGTTATGTGCTGAAGCATTCATGGATGCAAAAAACCCACCCAAAACTTTCAGAGTATCTTAAATCATTTTGTTTGCATGTCTCTTCCGTTACTTTCCTCTGAACATCCCACCACACAGCCCTCCCACCATTTCATCCTTCTCACTTACATCACCGTAATTACAGCCCTGGCTGATCTCCTTTGTGCTGATCTCGAGATTCTTTCTTTGGTCTTGCCACCTACTCATTTCTGATTCTTCTCAGATAACAGAACGCTCGTCTCCTTCCCAGACCTCCCACCCTCCTTCCCCCTCTTCCTTGCACCATCTGTACGAGTAAGAAAGCCAGTGTTTTCCTGTCTTCAAGAGCGCTTTGCGGCACTCACTGAAAGGCATTCCCAAACTTATCATCTCCATCCAGTAAAGACTACAACAGCTCTGCTGTGGGCCTGGTAAGATATTACGCTTGTGGGCAAAACATTCTTCGGATTAGGCTTGCAAAGGGCAAGAGTCTTAACCTTCAGAAGTTTACTTTGAAGTCTGGCTGATTCAGGTTCCCTAAATCATTCTGTGCACTTACTTCCAGCTAGAGCACGTCTGTACGTCTCCAGCGGAGAGCGTTCACTTGGCATGCAACGTTCAGTGAGGCTGCCTACACCTCCATATGTAGAGTCTATGGCACACTCCCCCTTCAGCAGAAGGAGGTACCTACTGTTCTCGTACTCCGTGTTATAAATTGCACAAGGACAGAGAGACAGGTATTACCAACAGCTTCTACACCCCTTACAGAGCTCAGGGGGAAGGAAGGGGTGTAGAGGTAAAAGGAAAAGAGAGAAAACCCCCATACTCAGAACATTCATCTTCTTCTATTTAAACTCATCCTCTACTCTGGAAAGTGCAAATAGAGAAACTCCAACAGAAGTAGCTCAGTGTAGGCAAGGCAGTCATCCTTAGGCTGTGAGGCATCCAAGAAACCAAATATCCCCTGGTTTTTAACTGTCACTTGAACCTTAGTTGTATTCCAATCCCAATCGAGTGCTCCGCATCAATTCAGATAAAATTACGTGTGTTTTGCTTACTGGTACTGTGTTAACATCAAACAGAAAAATACAACAATCATGGAGCTGGGAAACTAAGATGAAATATCAATTATAAAGCTCAAGGTTAAAGCACTTGCCTTTTTTTTTTTTTTATAATACTTATGGCAGTCACTGTAACTTGCAGTAGTTTACAGCTACATTTGTTGTGTAGGCTACAGAACCCAAATGCTTCAATCCACATCTAAAATCAGCATGAGTCAGGCATATTGCAAAGGGCAAGGCTGTCTGCTTGCCTGAAAACACTTTTGCTTAGCAGGAAGAAAAAAAGAGCATGTATTTTGCCTTTTCACTTCAGCTTTAAAAAAAACCCCTAAACTCTTAAACCCAACCAAGTCTAGACTAACCAGCATAATGGCACAGCTACAGAAAAGGCCTGAATCACGCTGACTGACTGACTGACAGCTGACACACTGCACAAACTTCACTTGGCTTTCTCGGGCTCCGAGCAGAGTGGAGAGCCCATGGGAGCCTGCTTTGCTGACTGCTCTGCATGCCAAGGGGAACACGTGGCCAGAGAAGTCAGAGGGAGAGGGGACAAAGAGCCCATTTCTGTTATAATGCATAGGTGAGTTTGGAAGATGTTATTTTTTGCAGCGTTCCTGGAATTCTCGGGGATCTCCCCAGAGCAGTCTGGGTTAATTACACAGTGCAGAAGCAACTGTTATGTCAAATGAATGCCATTCCTACTAGAAAACGTATCACACTGAGAGGAAGGGAAGGACCAGCCTTCCAACAGAGACACTGAGAAATGAGGATCTCGCTGTGGGACTGTGAGCACTCATAAGCAGACTCGATGGCGTTACTGGCTATGTGTTAATCGCTAATCATTCCACCTTCTGTGCAGATGATATGATACGAAGAGAGACAACACATGCTGTAAATACAATAAAAAAACCCAATCCGCACCACACATGAAATACCACTGTACAGTTGAGGGAGAAAGTCTTGCTACAACTGAAATACAGCCCCATTTTCTTAGCAGATGTTTTGTTAGTATACAGGTGAATATTTTTTTTTTTTCAAGAAGTGTACCCAGCCAGCCAGCATCTTGTAGATGTCAGCACATAAATCATTCTCTGAAGTCAGCATCTAACCTGCTCTTATGAACTGTGCCGGTTTGCTGGCTGGGAGGGTTTGCACAGCTCAATAAACCCATCCCTGTGCTTCCCAGGCAGACTTGCAGCGAGTCAGTGAGGTATGGTCAATTTGAAAATATTAAGGTTAAGATGTGAAATGGTGAAAACCTAATAGATAGCCGGTATAAAAACCATCAGTAGTCAAAGTAACATCAGCTTTGGGATAGGATACTTCTGCAATTTTTGCTAAATTCATATTATTGCATAAAATTTATAAGAAAGCTTATTTTACTATTCAGTTTTATCATCAGGAAAGCTTTAGAGATGTTCTTACCATGCTTCAGATGTAGGCAGCTGTCATTCTGGGGCCTGTACCTGTAGAAGATTGTTTTCCTTTAACAAATTTCTGTTACAGAGTTTTTGCACATTCCAAATAAGTTTGTTTGCTACAGTGTTACATAAGATTTTTTTGTGTGTGGTTTTGGTTTTGTTGTTTGGTTTTTTTATGGTTCTTATACCAGCCATTTTTTGTTGGGGAAAACAGGGTGTTTCTTTGTATATATTTTACAGGCAAAGAGGAGACCTCACTGATGCTTTTAGCCAACCTACTAGGCAGCGGTTAGTGTACACAGAAATGTAAAATACAGCAATAAAAAAAACACAGTGGCTACAAAAAGGTCAGTGTAAAGTTTCCAGTGTCCAATAATCCCACAGAGTATTTGAGTCATAGGTAAGTCTAAGGATGACACAACTTCGATAGAGGAGAAAAGCAAAGGTGAAGCAGGTCAGCGATTGCAGCAAGGCATAAGTTCAGCCAAAGTTGTTGATGCAGTCAGGACTGCTGCACAGAAAGGCGTAAGGGAAAGGAGACGTATCGTGTGCATTTTCACAAGCTTGCATTCGAAGTGAAGTATCTTAAAACATCCATCAGAAGCAAGTGTTAGAGAAAAGCATGTAAAAAATAAATAGCGCAAGCCCTGGTTTCTAAAATATGCCTGAGGTGAATGATAAGTAAGAGTTGCTCATGGCCTACCTGATGCTGATTCCTGCAACTTTTCTCTCTTCCTCTTCTTTTTCTTCCCCTGAAAAATAGACAATTTTACCATTACACACACAGAATTATCTTTGCCGCTCCCCCACCTCACAGCATAGAAACAAAAGCCATCTGGACACTGAGAAAGTGCTTAGGAAAAAACCAATTGTTTTGGGAGTAGTTAAAACCTTTTCTAACCCACTTCCAACTGTTTCAACGGTAACAAGGTTTGCTCTCAACATCTACGGAAAAATATGCACATGAGCAATACACATTTTTATATCCACAAGGAATTACAATTTCTGGCAGTTTCTCAACTAACACTGGCAGCTGCAAGCATCTAAAAGACTTCTCACACTTAATAATCTGATGACACATATGTTGATATAGTAATTTATGGCTCTTACAAGAACTCTTCACACATTCAGATACTTACACTGTCATACATGGCAACAGCAGACAGGGTGTTGAAAGTATCCAGGACAACCATGACTTGTCCCCAGGGCGCACGCCAGCCAACTCAAACTGTTCTGATAGCGCTCGTACCTTCACAAAAGCCAAGTCTCGTACGGCTGTGCCTGGAGAACGTGCCGTGCCATAAGCAAGCAGCACACTGCTGTTCGGCGGAGCACCCTGAACGTGACCGAGGCGCAGGACAGAAATGGCCATTAGGCAGCTGTCTTTCTTGGACACCACACTGGCACCAGTGTGCCGGCACAGCCTCCTCGTGCCAGCCCACACGCTGAGCCTTCTCCCGCACCCCCATCTATGGAAAAGGCCAGAGCTCCCAGTTTGCACAGTCGTTGAGGAAATTTAAAGCCATTTTAGACCCACAATTTTGAACTTCAGGCTTCTCGCATCACCCTAATTACCACACTGATATTCCTCCACGTGACTTCTCTTTACTGTCCTGTATTGTCAGTCAAAGCCTTTTTTTGTTTGTTTTTTAAAAAATAAGTCATATCCATTTATATTTTAAAGAAGCCTTCAAGCTGCCAGGACAGGCTCTGGCAAACCTCGGTGCAGTTGCTGGAAGCAGGACTGCAGCCCGCTGTCCATCCTTCTGCCCCCCAGCCAGAGGTTACCCCATCAGCACAGCTGGCAGCTGTCAACACATGTCCCAGTGTAGAACGTGCCACAAACTGGAAGGGCTGGGGTGGAGGGACATGTCTTCCATTAGCTGGCTCTGCAAGGTGACAGGAGGAACAGCAGCTGATGTGGGAAACCACCTCCAACTGCTGCAGTGCTCACGGATGGACAGCAACCGAGGACCCCAAATAGAGGCTACGGTAGATAAAAGTGTCCAGTCTGCTCTCACGGTATGGGCTTGCCCCACTGTTACACCCCTGTCCTTATTTACCCTGAGGCTGGTAGCGGGGCTGGGCAATGCCCAAATACGGAACCAAGACGAGAAGTTGGAAAGCAGATTTCAAGGGCTCGGGGAAATTCACGGGGATATGTTTTATCTCTTCGGCACCAAGGCCATGCTTCTGCTTAGTGCAGATATTAACATGGAAAAATCATGCGAGGAAAATGATGTTTTATTCTCTATGGCAGGCTGACTTCAAGTGCTAAAACATCGCGAAAGCTGATCTGAGATCCATCTATGAGATAGCAGAAGTGGAGGAACAGAAGGAAAAGGCTGGGCTGAAAACTGCTTGTCAGCATTCCCAAATGAGGTAGTTTCTAACAACTCCAGCATACGCAGACACCATTACATTAAGAAAACACTGTGCTTCTCGTGACTATCACACAACTTCGCAGGACTACTTTGGGTGTCAGTAATAAAAACATAATAAAAAGCACACAGATACTGCCAACAGTTGAATAGCGATGCTTAACATTTTTTTGAAATTTCTAGAATCCTGAATAACCAGGCAAACCAAAATAGAAGAATTAAAACCAAGTGGTACATAGTTTTAATTGTACTGTTTTGTGGAATTCAGCCACATGAAACAGAAGAGTCAACCCTAAGTCCCTTCTAACTCTCAAAATGCTGCAGTAATATCTGTGCTGAATGTATATAATTTCATTTTTTTTGACTGCTCAAGTTAGAAAAAAATAAGAGAAAAAAGGAAAAAAAAAAAAAAAGATGACATATAGCTGTAAAGGTTTCAGTGATAACCTGTGAACTACTATGATCACCTTCTCACCACCACTCCAGCACACGTGTGCATTCCTGGGGAGGCAGAGAGAAGGACTGCAGGAGGAAGCTGGCAGAGTTCTCCATTGTAACATATAGGACTGCAGTATGTCAGAGCTATACTTCCACACAGGATGCAGGCTGGAAGCACATCAAAGAGAGAATTCATACGTGCCACCTTACACACTCCGAATGTCTGCCAAGGCATTTCAGAAGCTGCAGGTCCACTGCTCGTGCTATATGGCAGTAGGCTGCGGCAAAACACCTCAGGTTCTCAAAGTCAACACAACCGAGCATCACAGGACAATCTTGAAGGCTGGCGTAAATGTGAGCTAACAAGGCTCCAAAGTGGTTTGATTTTCCAGCAATTAAGTTCAAGACAACTGAAATCCCTTGTTTTCAGGGACTATATCACTGAGGCCCAATTTGTTCCCACCTATATTTCAAGACAGCTCTGTTGACACCGTCTTGTTACTGGAAATAAACCCTACCCGCGTCAGGACATGACAGCTCACCTGCTAGGAAAGATGACTGTATAAAACACGCAGAAACAAGCTGCTAGGGCTTGCAGTAGTGTCCATGCTTACAAAACTGGGCATGGATGTCAGCAATACCAAGGATTTGCTTCAGAGATGATAATGTAGCTTCTGTGACAATGCCTTCCATGCGAAAGATCTCCCTAAGAGACTCTAGTTTACAATTAAAATGTTGTTTAAGCTGAACAGTACCTGTGCTGGATCAGAAATGCTGGGTACTTCTACAGTTTCTGTTCTCTTTAATGTCCACAAGACATCAGTGAAGTAGAGAAATATTACTGTCCAACTAATACAGTTGGAAAAACTGAGTCTGATATAGCATGTACGCTTCCTATCACAGTAAATAACATCCCAGCTGAAGGGGGGACAGAAAGGAGCCCAGATCTCAGGCTCGGATCAGTCTCTCAGGATTGCAGCTTGCGAGTTTCATGACATAAGACTTCACTGACAGCTTATTGTAAGCACAATAGTATAACTGCAGTGCAACCTGTGTAACGTGCTATTAGTGCTTGTTTGAGATGTAATTATAAAATAAGAGTAATTGGAAGAAAACTTCTTCGCTTCACCAAATGGTAAAAAAAAAGCAGGATCTGTCACAAAGTTTACCTACAAATTTTGTAGGCTTTATCTCAGAGATGGACCATTCCGAATTACTTTCAGTTAAAGTTCAGTTTGCATTAAAATCCCTGGGCTTACAGTTCTGCTGAAAGAGAGACACCCCTTTTTTTGCTCAAGTCTAAAGAAGATTTATGGATAGCAAGTGATCAAATAGAAAACTATGGAAAATTCACAGCTGTACAGTAGAACATAAGCTTTCAGACAGTACTGACAATTGTCTTAGAAAAACAAACTTTCCATGCTAATTTTTTCCCCTGAAAACCTGTGACCTTCATAAGAAGCATCTCAACAACAACAACAAAATCTCAAGTTTTCTGGATGCTTGAAGTGCAAACAAATATAAGGCTTATGTTATATGTTTGTTCACCATCCCTCCATCAAGAACTTTACACAAGTTACAGAGAAAAAGGAGAAAGAAAAAAAAAAAGTTAGGTAAAGCAAGTTAATTTGAAAAGAGCCTTCAAGTGAGGGACTTACATAGTTGTCTCTTGCAGACCAGCCTGGATAAAGCTGCATGTGTAGCTGCCTTTCTTTACGAGCTAGTTCATAATATTTCGCCTGTTCTTCACGGGAGAGAGCATGCCACTGCAAACAAAATAAACATAGTGATAGACTCGGAAATAAGTCATACCTAGGCAAAGGATGACAGGAGCAAGCATTTTTATGACTTTGATTCAGTCCTTCCCCACTGCAAAAATGAAATTCACTAGCAATTACAAGCACCCATGTTTATTAACCAACTTTCAGGCGTTTGTCAGCTCTGCAACTGCCAAATGCCTTGAGCATGGCAAAAGTCTTTTCTGGAAACATGGCTCACCAAGTAATCTGCTCACAGAACCATGTCCTCCCAACACCACTTAACCCAAAAAACCCCACCCCTCAAAACCAAACAACCAAAAAGGATCCTTTATGTCCTGCCAAAAACGAAAGGTTTTATGCTGCTTTTAGAGGGCAGCAAGCTCCCCACCACAGAAGGGTTTGCTGTCTTCTTTATAAGCAGCAGCTACACACGGGCGTTCAATGCCAAATGCAGAGGGCTTTCGGGCACCAGCAGGCTGCTGTTCCAAGATCAACCTCTAAGTATTGAGCTTCAAGGTACCTGCTTTCTGATTTCTTCTTGTTGTAATAGAAGAAAAGAAAATGGCAAGTGCAAAAAGTTTCTAAGATATAGAAACCACAGAACTGTAGTCTTCCAGATTACATGAGTTGACCTCTATAGCCAAGTAGGGATAAACTTCCTGCTTTTATGTATTTAAAAAAAAAAAAAAACAAACAAAAACCCCTCACAACCTGCACATTTGAAAAGGCACCAGCTGCATCAGTGTCTAATAATTTTGTTCTTGTTGAAACACCTATCATAGACCTGAACCAAAAAGAGTAACGGTCTTTTATTTAGAATCAGGTTCCACTGCTCCAGCATTAGATGTGTCTTCTTGTTTGACTTTGACAACATGCATGGCAGGGGGAGAGGAAAATGTTAAAAAAAACCAACCCAAAAGACAGACATGGAATCATGAAGATACTCGTGCAAGAACAATTTACAGAACTAGGATTTCAGATCAGATCATATTTGTATGATTTAATATGTCACATCAGAAGATGTGAAGTAAAGGGCTCGTCTGTCTCGACTTGGCAAGTTCGATGTGTCACTGAGAGCACAGCAGTTCAGCCTCTTTGCAACTCTCAAACTCCACATGTGCATTCCAAAATTGGAAGGTAGCAAACATTATGCTGTGGCATCAGAGAGCCAGCATCACGCAAAACGTCAGCTCTGGAGAACAGAAGTGTTTCCTATTCTGGTGTGGCACAGGGTATAGCAAATAGCGACCAGGATGACTGAACACAGGACATTTGATAATAACTAATCTCCAAGCAATTATATTGGATAACTTGTGTTGTTCGCACCACAGTAAAAGCGGAACTTGAAGTACTTTCTTCATGGAGTCCAAGCTGTGGAAAAAGCAGGCAATGGAGCACTGAGGCTTGATTCATGATCCAAATGGAGATAAACAGGCCACTGCCCTCATTCAGGCCATGAAAACAAGGCTGACATACTAAGTAACTAAGATCAATTACTGAGGGAGAGAGAATGAAAACATGATCAGGGAGACTTGCAGGAAAGAATGGAAAAGGCAAGTACAGAGACATCCTTTAAGAGCAAGTACCAAGAACATCAGAGAGAAGCCATAAGGCTGCAGGAACGGAGACAAGTAGCAATAGATTTCTGTGCTGGTTTGGGAGTGGGGGGGAAGCCTTCAGATTGTACCAGAGAAGCAGTAGTTAAGGTCATGTACTGACTTCCCACTGAAAAGCACAGGGTTTTCAGAGGGTTGCAGTGCCTCTCAATACTGCCTTAGTCAGTGGTCAAGAAGAGGGGTTCACTGAGCAAGGGGATTTGAATAATCCCTGCTCAAACTCAGATTGATACATACGTCATCCCTTTTCTCATTTCTGGGACAGTCAAGGGCAAAATGGGCATTTACCTCTGCTGCTTTCCCTTGGAAGAACAACACTGACGGTGAAAATGAAGGCATTCACAACTTGACTGCACAAGTCCCTGAGCAACCTGATGCAACTGGACCTGCTGTGAGCACATGTTGGACTAAATGACCTCCACAGGTCCCTCCCAAAACGTGATTTTACAATCAGACCACATTATATTAATTTTTGAGTTCCATCTTCGCTGGTGTCCAGTGTTCATCTTTGAATGATCCCCTCCTGCTCTGATGGACACCAGCCCAAGGGAGGACCCAGAAGGTGATTTGAATGCTCCTTCCATGTGTGAATGAGGATATTTCATGCCTGAGCTGCTGACACCATAACATGAGTGGAACAAACACCAATTTGATGATGTTGCTAATGCTGAAAAAAATAAAATCAAGACACTGCTTTTATTTCTAGTTGCATGTTTTATCTTCTACAGCTAATTTGATAGTTGCACATTAGTTAGCACCTCAAGCAGAAAATGAGCCATCACACCCAGCTAAAGGGAAACACATACAAATTAGCAGCACACGTGAGTACACACACACCCTCCTGTACATACCCTTCTGCCAAGAATCTGGTTGATAGCTGCGCTTTCTTTCAGAGTACACTCTGCTACAACGTTCGCTCTCATTTCTTTCATGTACAACATGAAAGCATTCAGAGGTTTCTTAATATGAGGTCTTTTTGGCTCTTGTTCTTTTCTCTGTTCGTGCTGAGGCTTCCTAAAACGTGGTGGGGGAAAGGGAAAGGAGGGGAAAAAAAAGCATCCATTTACCTTCAGCATTAAAAAAACCCAATGGAAAATTACCAACCTGTGGTTACTGTAGCATTTAAGTCGTAAGAATGAGAATTTCAGTGGTCATGTCCCATCCACTTTTATACCTTTTCAGTGAATTGACTTAATTTAATAGTCAGGGAGGATGTCAGCTTGAAATTCTCTAGCGAATAACATTTGATCTGTGAATCTGCTCCAAATTCACCACTTGTCTCTATTCTTTTTGAAAGGCTATCCATAGTACCCTGGAAGACCACTGCCACAGGCAGGAGGATAGCTCCTCATCCACTTCTTTCTTAGGCCTTTTGCCTTTGAGTACTAAGCAATAGATCTTTTACTAGTAAATTTTGCAGTTAAAACCTTTTCCAGCAGAAGTGCATGAGTCCATACTCAAGCAACATCGACAGGTAGACAGGTCCATGATTATCGACTGCTGCCGATAGCTAAAAACTGCTGGACAGGAATGAAGAATGGCTTCAGGTCTCATTACTCTTCCCAAACAGTGGCTCATATGTCCCATTTTAGTTATTGGAGAAGAGTTAAAATTCAAAGAGGTCATGAAAGGCACTTTTTTTTTCTTTCTCCTTTTAACATCCTTGACTCTTCTTCAGATAAAGTTAGTTCTCAAACATTTATAGATTAAGTGCTAGTGCAGGAAGGAAGACTCACACATGCATTAGCTCACTGTCATTGTGCGGATGTTCTTGTTTTACTTGAGGTGTTACAATAGCTGGGTGAGGGATTCCAGTTGTGTGAGGGCCTGGAGGACCAGGAATCATGTGATGTGAAAACCTAAAAGAGAAAACAAAGGAAAGTCTGTAACCCTAACGAAGACAGGCATCAAACATGTATGACAGCAGCAGGATGCCCTAAGAATGCAAACATTCCAGAGCTTGCAATGGAAGACAATTCTTTAAGAGTGCATGAAAAATGTTTAGCTAAGATTTGTTAAGTTGTAGCCCATTTATTCAAGAAAAAAAAAACCCAAACAAAAAAACAGTCAACATTTTGTTTGTAAATAAGTTATTTTATTACCTTTCAGGCGAACTGTTTTAGCAACACAAGAAACATTTAATGGTTGTGCTGATGCACTGACTAGCAAGAAAAATACACATTTCTTAAACAAAAACTCTATTTCCACATATATATATATATACATTCGTAAAATATCCACCACCAGCCAATGCAAAGGAGGGAACTGCCATGCAGAAACAAATAAAATAAAAGAAGTAGTGTTTTCAAGAAGTCCCTGATGGCTCTCTAAGGAATCTCTTACTGTTCAAGATACTTAAGCGAAAAGATTTTAACATCACTTCACCTAAACTCACTATCCTTCCCTCAAATGCTTAAAATAACTTTAAAAAATCCAGAATCCTGGAAGAAGGCATGGGGGGAGGGAAGAGACAGAGAAAGAGAAACTTTTGTCCTACATAAAGCTTCCTTTCATTTGTACAAGAAGGAAAACGGAAAAGAAAACCAAAGCACCACTAACTCAATCATCCCACCCTGCTAACCCAGGTCATCCTCAAGGATAGCTGAGACTGATCTTGAAGGTGCTGAGCACTGCAAGCTCAAGTGCAGCAGAAAACCTGCATGCTTTATTTTGAACTGGTAGAAAGCACCATTAACTTCAAATGCAAGCTCATGCTCCCAAGTTTTGCTGAATGGCGTCCAGCCTCTCCCTTCCCCATTCCCTAAGCCCCCTTGCCCTTTGCCTTCATGCCATCAAAATAAAAGCAAACACAAAGCCCTGTAACCATATCAAGTCATTTTATTATGGAGAAAGAATGGGTTTTCTGCCCAATCACCCTGACAGGCACATGCGTATCATTCCCCTGTAAAGAACTAGAGGAACAGGGATAATCCAAAGGAGTCCCACACAAATAGAGGCAAGAGGAGCCACCACTGAGCAAGGGGCCTGTCCTAAATCCCCGTGCAAGAGGATGTGTCTTCTACAGGTCACACCAAAAAAACCCCAAGAATGGTATATTGCAACCTTGTGTACACCAAGCACAGGATGCAGAAGCTGTCTTCAGAGTGCAAAAGCGAAGGAGAGGAGGTCTGGAGTGTGTCATGGCCAACTCTCAATTAGCATTGCTTGCGCTTAGACATAAAGACACAGTGCCTGATTCACACACCAGTACAAATACACTGCGCTGGCATCCCTTGCCGTTAGTGGTTTTGGGCTGTGAAATACCTACTTGTGAGCAAGTTTCCACATGGAGTGATACCTAAATGATTCAAGACTAATTACCAACAACTTTGAAATTACAACTAGAAAACACAGACTAGAGTGACAATCCACTTGGTTGTATACTTTAATGAGCAAAACCCAAGGATGCACGCTATGTGTCACATCTAGAAATGAACTAACTACTCATTTCAGATGAAACAGCTCAATTAATTGTTGACAATTCACCAATGCTCCTAATTGCAATACTTCAGAGACTGCCAAGAAAATGCCGAATGAGACCAGTGTGGGATCCAGGCAAACTGTATATACACAAATAAGTTAAATAAAAATGTACGCATAAAGTTTTAGCTGACTGAAAAGCAAGCAAAGGCAGACCAAGATGCAAGCAGAAGAGCAACTTGCCCTCTAGTGCCAGCAGTTACTCCCCAGTCAGACATCCACCTCCTACACCTACCTGGACATGGAAGGGTTGACTGAGAGTGAGGATGGGTAGGGCTGCCTGAATCCACTCGAGATGGGATATACAGGCTGACCTTGCCTGAGGTCACAGAAGAAAGGAACCCATCAATCATACGATACGGTATTCAATAGTTACTCTAGAGTTACAAGCACTTGATGGGAACTCAGTACTAGTCACAAATAAATCGTAATAGGTAAAACTTTCAAGAGTTCTGCTATATTCAAAGCTAATGAATACTTCAATTCTTTGGACTTTTTCCCTTGCTATTGAAAGATTCCCAACCTAGGGTTTCCACTGGGGAGGAAAGCAAAACAACCAGCCTTCCTCCCCCAAAGCACATGGGCATGCATGCGCACCCCTCTATCCCTCTCTCACCTAGTTTTAAAAACACTGGAATCAGATTTGGTTAACCAGCTCTTAGGAAAGAGGCATTTTATTCCAAATAGTTATACTGTAGGTCAGCGCAAGAACACCAGACTGAATTATTACCCCAGAAAACCTTTTGAACAGTTTTATTAAGTCTTTGAAAACTTAGGACTCTCTCCATCTTGCATTTTCTGTAGTGAGGTACGGCGTCCAGCTTTTCTAAGAAAGCAGAGTTTTTATTTGATAAAAAAACCCAACCCACAACCACCTAAAAGCCCACAGCAACACCAGCCCATCTTAACTACTCAAACTGTGCAATCCAGTAAGAGAAGCTTGTGTGAAATTCTTACCTCCTTTATACTCCCACATATACAGAATATTTTGTCACCAGCCTGTCATTTGGACTCTCTAGTTCATCACTACATTTTGTTTACTTCCAGTTAGCGATGGTTCAGGTAGTGACTACAATTAACACCCAGAAGTAGCATGCTATGGCAATGCAAACAAGTACCAGTTCAGCCCAAATTCCTGAACCAGCCCAGAAAGACCACCGCACACATCAATCCGATTCAAAGTTACTTATTGACTGGCAGATTAACATTTCAGAGGGGAAAGAAAAAAGGATATTGGCCTTTCTAAGGTTCAGTATACAGGTTTCAGACTTGGAGTATGTTACTGGAAATGAGCAGTGCTCAAAGGGAAGGGGAAAAATCAGCATCGCTGCCACACAGAAGGCAGCTGGAAGCCGTCTAGCATAAGGGACGGCTGGGTATGTCAGTGAGCGCCGCTGAACACATCCCCAACCCTTATGAGACGGGATCTTGTGTCTCCTTTCTCTTTTCCCTCTTCCCTCCCCCCCAGCCTCTGCATGGAGAAACCATTCAGAAGAAAGGATTGACCACATCTGGAAAACGAATGCCAGGAACTGCCTGGTGGTGGTGGAGGTGGGGAGTCAGCTGAGAAGCAACCAACAGGGAGGAGGTGGTGAGGGAGGAAACAATAAAAAAACCCCTAGAGTCAGATACTTCCATATTTTAGTTTGGTATCTGATAATAATTCATTCCAAAAAGGCACGTGGCACTTCCTGAAGACTTGCCCGCAATACAGAATTTCACCATCTTCTGCTCTCTACTTTCTCTGCCTGATGTCATCTGGATCATGTTTCCCTCCCATAGACACATTTAAAAATAAAAAAAAATCTGCATCGCTCTTTGCATGGTCACAGACTAGTCAAGATACAGATTCTAAAGCACTGAAATTGTTGCTGAGTTTCCTTATTCCCTGTTCTGACAGAACTGAGAGCCAGTACCTATCTATCCCAAGCAGACATGAAGCATCCTGCCAAACTGATTACTCTAAAAATACCATGTGTTTCCTCCAAAAGGAAAATGACACTCTGGGTGGCAGGGAGAGATGCTGAGAGGGCTGCAAAACCTCCCCGTGACAAAGGCTTCTGTCCATAGTGAAACTGTCAAAAGCAGCAGAGCTCAAAAGTTTATTCTCCATTTTGCTGCAGTTTCAAGACTTCCCCCCCCCCCCACACACACACTTCAAAGTTCCTTCTTGCTTCCCCTCCCCTCAGTAATTGCAATTTTTGTTTATTAAAAATTTACATTTAATTCCTCGAGAACTGTTTTCTGCTATCTTTCCAAATGCCAAGAGCCACAAATCTGAGCCATAAGAAATATATAGACTTCAAAGTGAAATCTACACACTTCAATTTCTGTACGTGTTCAAAAACGAGATTCGATGCATTTCAAAGTTCGACATTTTTTGATCTTTTCAACTAAAATAACGTAATAATTTCTCACTGCAGCGACATTCTTATTTTGTAAATGCTGCAATTGATCCAACAACAGTGAATGGCGTGAACATGCACCTTTGTCTGAAAAGAAGCTAAAAGTTCTTACCAGCCGAGAGGTGGTGTTATCTGTCCAACCCCCCCTGGAGACAAGGGATAGAAGGTAGGGAGATCAGGAGCTGGAGGGTGCCTGGACATGCCTGTTAAAGAGCACAGAAGAATAAATGACTTTCCCCTTGAAATATTACACATGAGCTACAGTTCACAGCTAACACGGCCAATGCTACGACAGAATTGATGCTCTGCAGAAGAAATACACCACCTTCTTAGTTAGTGTTAAAAGCAAAAGGCTATCCATGCCACCTTTAAAATAATAAATAAATTGCACACGATATTGCAATTCAAAAGGGAAATACTGGAAAAAACTAAGTGGAAGGAGGGAATAAATGTGTAGGTAAGAGCCTGCTCAAGTTTAGATCTCCTGTCAAGCACATTAGATAATGCTGTCCTCAAAATGGCTTCACCAAACCTGAACAGATCCCAAGGACCTCTTCTAATGCAGCACGAAACAAGAGGAAAATAAAGCATTGTCAAAGAGGCAGCACAGCAGAGCTATTAGATTAGGTAAATTGCTACTCGTACATTTTCACGGGTTCCCTTATGGATTCACAGATTTTGGAAACTTGCTACCACAGAGGATCAGTGGTTAATTAAGAATCATTTTCAGACCTGTAATGGTCACACTTGATATGATTCATTTGGCTTCCAATTGTCACTCCAGCTCCAACTAAGCTCTTCATCAAGTTGACTCCTGTGGGCTCCAAGGTCAATCTGTTTTGCATTGGTAGTATTTCATGGAAAAATAAGAGTCCCATCAGAAATGATCCATCAGCTCACATTCCCCAGAACACAGAGCCCTACAACTGCAAGAATCACCTCAAGATTAAAGCTAATCCTCGTCCCAAAAGGGTCTGTGGTCTCCATTCTTCACCTAAACCTCGTGCCCCCAGGAGACATGGAATTACAGTTGCAGAGACCACAAAGACATTGGTTTATTTAAATGTGTTTGGGGAAGAGGGGGCTGAAGCAGAAGGAATTGTTAAGTCTACTTCACATGTTAAATCATCTGCTTTAAGGGCATTAAATATTTATGTGGTGACACTCCAAAGGTCCAAGACTGAGTGTGTGTTACCTTGAGACTTGGCTTATGGATTGATGCTACTGATTTATTTCCCCTCCTAGTTTGTATTTAAATCTTCTGAATTTAATTATATGATTTGAAGAATATCTTTTGGGACTGTGCACAGGAAAGGATGGAAAACAATACTGGTGGTGTTACTGCTAACTCTGTTCCGGTGCCTCAGAAAAGCTAAATTCTCAGACTTGGGACCACAGCCTGATCAAATTTCTGGCCAGTTGTCTTCTCAAAGTTGTAAAAGAACTGGCAACTGACAGGAAAGGGAACACTTCATATATCCCAGGGTTTTCAGGTGTAAGGGAATGCTCTTTCAGAGCAGTTAAAAAAAAAAAAACAAAGGTGGAAACCAAGCCCAGCTTCTCATCTCTCTGATCTCTGGTGTCGGCTGATGCTCCTGGGGAGTGACGACATGACCTTGCCTCTGCCAGACCAAGCTCTGTGCAAGGAGCTTGGCTGCTCCTTCCCCAATATCCAAATTTCTGACCCATGGAGACGACGCTGCTCTCTCTGCAGTCTAAAACTTCTGGACCCTTCCAGGGGGCTGCCAGCTACCTAATGCCAGCAGGAACACACACAGCTGCTGTATGGCCAGCACTCTCCGAAGCAAGCTTTTGCTCACAGAAGGGTTAAGAAAAAAATAAAAGGGAAGAAAGAAGCGACTGCCTTTAGCAAGGCAGTGGCTGCGTGTCCATCCCGATGTGCCTGCAGGCAAGCCACCATGGCCCCCGGTGGGGGATTTTGGTGGGAGGAGAGCACCCCAGCGTTGGGGCTGGGCACCAGGGCAGGGCCTTGCTCCAGACCCACGGTGGGAGGCGAGGACAGAAACAATGGTCAGAGGCATTTGGCAGAGGACCTGAGGGAAAAAAATCCTCTCTTCACAGCAACTGTATGGGCCACTTCACTGGGGCTGCTCCCACACGCCAGCGGCGACAAAACGGGGAGTATGGAAAGACCACACACATCAAGGAGACCGTCACAGCCAAAACCAGAAGTCGCCAGCCCATGTTATCCATCCCCATCTGCGCCAGATGCTGTGCAAAGGGATTGAGAGCCCGTTCAGGAACACCAGAGGGGCACAGCTCTGCACCAGAGACACCCCCGGCTGCCCCCCTGGCACAGCCCCTTGCCAGGCTTGTGGGATGGGGATGTGAGCCATGGGGTGCACCAGGGAAGGACAGTGGAGAGGGCAAGACGAGGCAGAAGGGAGGACAGGCAGCAGAAATAACAAGCCAGATGTTATTCTGTTTGGGTCTGCAGGAGGGGAGTACAAAAAATAAACCGGGAACAAAGGCAAAGAACTGGAGTGCAGGAGGACAAACCTATCACACAGTAAGAGAAAACCTCTTGAGCTCACAAACTGCAGCAGTGGGGTGTGCCCCAGCCATTGCAGCCAGCTTGGGCAAGAGGTGGAAATCCCGTACCTAACAGGTAAATCCCCTACTTTGCCAGGTAGTCCCCATCTGGAGTGTCCCTGCCCATGGCAGGGGGGTTGGAACTCGATGATCTTTAAGGTCCTTTCCAACCCTAACCATTCTCTGATTGTATGTGCAGCACCCAGGGGATTTTGAACAACAAGTGTGAATACCCTTCTCCTGGGCAGTGATGCAAAGGAGGAAGACAAATGAGGACAGTAGGTCTCCATTTGCTTCTTCCAAATCTGAAAAAGATATTATACATGTATTTACAGGCCAGGCTTCCCAAGCAGAGAGCTTTTTGTATTCCTGCTCCTTAAAAAAAACCCAAGCAGCTAATCAATAAACAAGAAAAAAGACACAGAGCCACAAGACCATGGTATTTTCTGGATGTAGCCCATGTTACTATCTGCATAGCAAGGCCAAAATAAAAACTAGGCATTCAGGGAGAGTCAGAACTAAAAAAGTCTCTCTCCCCGGACGATGGTGGCTAGACACCTCTCCAGATAAAGAGGACAACTGTGCATGTGGACATGCGCCCAGGTAAAACAGAGCCTGGGTTCGCCGGGGTGCTGGGCAGGAGCTGTCAGCGCGGGCTGGGCTCAGCACCTCGGAGGTTGTTGATGCTTCCTGGGGGACCGCCAGGCTGACCTGGAGTGGGGCTGGCCTGGTGCTCCCAGATGAGGATCTGGGGGGGCTTTCTGTTTGTTTTATGGAGTCCTAAGGGAAGACAGAACACTGACATCCATGACCCAGACATCTAAAACGATGCTATCTGCAGGAGGCAGCGCGCACGAGAAGGTTAAAAAATGTCATGTTTGCAAAGTCTTAACTTGTGCAGGCTCAAAACTGTATTTTATGGGCTATGCTTCAATTATGCCAACTGGTGTATAGAAGAATTCAGACAGCCAGAACACAAGGACATAAAATACAATTTTGAGTAAACAGGAAAAAGAAAAGGTTTCAGTAACACCACTATTGAAGTACTCTTCCCCTGTTTTTGGGAAGGTGAGGGATGATTGCCGTTTCTGCATCTGCATGCTGCAAGCCTTGGGCACCACAGGGGGTGGTGAGGGCTGGCCGCTGCTTATTGAGATTTTAAAAGATTTTGACGAGTAAAGCAAGCCCAAATTATCACATTAGAAAGAGCATGAAGATTTAAACAGCCAAGTTAAATATCAGCATCACAGCAGAATTACCGTCTCTGAAAGTAGGCGTGCATGCCTAGAACCCTTCCTCTAAAATATTACAAATAAAGCTCCACTGGCAGCACGGGGGGCACCAGGACCACTCTGCATGTCCATGGCGCTGGGACCGGATGGGCTCACCTTGTTTAGAGCTGACATCGGAGGGGATGTGAGACGGGTGCGACCCCGGGGAAAAGTGCTCATCGCTGTAGGTGATAAGAGGGGTGAGGGGGTGAACCGCATGAGAAGGCTGTACCACTGGCACCTTGTTTGACTGCAATAGAAGAAAAAAAAAAAATAAACAGTGTTAGTAAGGTGGGACTTCTGCATTAAAAAAGAAAAAAATACACTTTCAAAATGCAATTTTTACATATTTGTATTACAGAAGGGGGAGGAACGAATGGCTGAACAGACATGACATTAGGACCGGTGGATGGCAACCAGGTTTGCTGCCAGAACGGGCATCCATGAACCACTGCCACCCAAGGAGGGATGCGGATGTTGAGGAAACGCAGGGAAATGAGTAGGGGCCAGGAGGAGGAGGAAAGGCATTTGGGACACACAGAGACGGGGCTGGGGATGCAGTGGTGGGAGAGCCATGGGGCAGGCAGGCACCACGCACCAAGGGCTGTGACCGAAGGGCAGCAGAGCCAGCAGCAGCGCTGGAGAAACCCTTCGGTTACACATTCAACGTTAAAAAAAAGGCTTAAAGTGCCGGTTTGCCACATCTCCAGCCTTAAAAGCAATACGAGCTTCATCGACTTCACTCCTCCTCTCCATTGCTCTCCTGCACGGCCACAGCACGGCGCAGCGGGAACAAGCCCCTGCTGTCGCCAGAGGGTACGGCAGGCTTTTCCCCCAGCAATTTTATAAACTCTGTTTGGACTGTGCAGCAGTAACTGCAAAGCCACCCATAAAAGCCTAACTTCATATAGAAGCAGTTGCCAGTGGCTTCTCAGTGGGGGCAGTTAGGGGGGAGACCCACTGACCACTTGGGGACAGCTGGGTCTCACCACATCATGCCAAGGACAAATCAAAGTGCTACAAACGCTCACGAGGGTCCCAAAATGAGTGCCATAAAGCAACATCCACACAGACCAAGACGCATGTTTCCCATCCAGCCCTTCCCACAGAGGTGCAGGTGAAGGGCTACTCGGTGTGATGGAGGAACACCTCCCAGAATCATGCTCTTGGATCAAGGCTACAAGACAACAGGACGCGTCCGTCCCAATGAAATGCTGCCTTATTAATGCTGCTTGAAACACAAGTTGCTCTTCCCATGGCAGGATGAGATGCAGCGACAATGCCAGCATGGAACAGGCACTCCCCATCTGTACCCTGCCACTGTGCCCTGCCTCTTAGCAAAAATAATTACGCCCCAAACAAGTTTTTATTAATTTTTTTTTAAAGGCAAAGAAAACAATAGTCCTTCAGAAAGAAATGCTGATAAAACTCAGCAATGACAGCCTGTCAAATACCAGGAATTAAGAAAAGAAAAAAATAATTTAAAAGCCCAATTAAATTAATTTTCTTTCAGCTCGCTACTGAAATCCCAGTACAAACAGATGTTAGGACAATACTCCAAGTACAAGCCCAGGATTTCTCTGGACTTCTAGAAGCAGGAGGGTTATTAAATGGACAACTCAATTTATCGTTAAGGCTGATAGGAGTAGAGGAAAAGGAGTAAATGGGAACCAGTGGCAGCATTTTCTGCTTGCCTTGTTTCCAGAGCACCACCTTAAGGAACTTGCATTAGCAGGCACTATCTTCTTAATGTCTGACCTATCCCTCCAGTCATATAGCTCAGAATCTGGTGCCATGAATTTTTGCTAAATTATGCTATCCTTGCTCTCCTCTTAATTTTACGGTTTTCAACACAGATTTGCTTTCCTGTGGGAAAGAGATAAGAACCTGAGGATTTTAATTTAAGCTTCGGCCTTGTCTTATATTTTGCAAGATGGAGAGAGAAAGCAGCGCTAGTAGGTGTTTTAAAGCCAACAAGCATTAGGTCCATTTTTGCGACCAAATAATAAAAGCAATATGAATTCTCAATAATATAGATGAATTGAGTTGTAAAGGGGATAGCTCAGACTGCTATTCATCTTCCCCGTTT
Organism: Pterocles gutturalis; assembly: GCF_000699245.1. Classification (NCBI taxonomy): domain Eukaryota; kingdom Metazoa; phylum Chordata; class Aves; order Pterocliformes; family Pteroclidae; genus Pterocles; species Pterocles gutturalis. The sequence goes on from NW_010116295.1 coordinate 55,713, forward strand.
GTATAAATTCAACAAAAACCAGATGCCAACAAATTTCAGAGGATTTACAAATCAGGCCTCAGTCTTTAGCGACGAGACTTGCGGGCCAGCCCACCATTCAGCAATTACTTGATCAACAATAAACTGTATATTATGAATAAAGATCAAGCAATAGATGTATTTAGGTCACACACATGCAGCTGCTAATCAGCATTAATTTCTCAAAATTCAGTAATTAACATTTTGTATTATATTGGATGTAATTATCATGCACGCCCCCGGTATCAGGGATACTTGCTTTCAGAAATCAACCGTCTGTACTTTGAGCAAGCCGATCCCCATAACCCCTCGCTCTCCAGCATCCTGCAGATTTTATTTTATTTTCTAATTCTCAACACCTTATCCCCTAAGCCCAAGGCAGCGGCTTTCAACGGGCAAAGGAACCGTGAGAAGTCAGGAGAAAAGCAAACCGCTTGTCAGTGGGCTTAAAATTAACATATGAATGGGCCGTGTCTCCATTAAGAGCATTTGGGGGTCTGCAGAGCCAGAAACTGGAAGAAAAATAAAAATAGAAACAATAAATACTAACAATAATAAAAAGTTCTCTGGCCTGCCTGCCCCACATGGCTTTGGGAGGACCTAGGGAGCTCCGGCAGGTAAATCCTGCTGGGCACCCAGGCATGCCACCAGAACAGGTCTTTGGGGGCACAGGCACAGAGACCTGAACCCAGGGACCGCCAATCTGGGTCAACATGATGTCCACACAGGGGCACCTTGGTCCCCCACGCTTGGCTTGGCCCCTGCTAACCAAGCCAGCAACCACCGCGGCTCTCCCTGGCACACTGGTGACATGTACATCTAATAAAGGCACGGTTCATGGGGTACCTTTTCTCCTCAACACAACCTTGAAAATCTCCTGCAAAACCCAATCAGTCCACACACCTTTGATGCCATAATTACCCATTGTCCAATATGAGGTTCTTCGTTATTTCAGTACAGAAGTTATACTCCATCCACACAGCAAAATGGAGTATTTTGGTGTAAGCTTGTACCTAACCAGCTCCTAGAAACTCAACAAAGCAGATGAGGATGCAATTCCCATTTACAAGACAACCTGAAGAAGCTGGACGTTCATTGAAACGGTTCCTAACGCAGCTCTGACGCTGCATACATGGTGTAATTCCCCATCACATCAGTTGAGTCACCTTCGTTAAACTCTGGGCCTAAGCTTCTTCACATGCCCTGGAACGTAAAGCAAATTGAATGTACCGCCTAGCTCGAGCTCTGCAATTTGGAAAAAATACATAAGTAGCTAAAAATGAGGACCTGTGGCTTACAGAGGTGTAAGGCTTTAAGGCACCCTGTCACATGTGTGTCATGACCTGTCATGAACATTAAAGGGTAACGGCAAAGAGATCCAAAGACACCCAGCTGTGACCTGCGGGACCCAGCTCAAAGGGACACTCACTCCTGAGCAACTAAACCTTGGTGGCCTCTTTCACGGAGGCTGCTGGCCCATGGGGCCTCCAGTCCCATAGCATGGTCTCACAGCAAAACCCCACAGAGGCATGGGGTAGCATCCCTTGGGAACCAGCCCTGCACTCAACGTGGGTCTCCCTGGCCCTCCCTGGGGCACTTCTGCTGCTTGGACACTTGCTCATCAGCTTGGCCCCCACAGCTTACATCTTTTATTTCTCCCGAGCTCATGCTCAGGAGCAACATGGCAAGTAGGCAGGGCTGGGAGAAAATATCCACTTGAAACAGCAGGAGCTGAATTATTTGGCCAGTGAGCACACGGATGAAGCTGCTATTCGGTTTTATGGCGAACCTGAAACAAAAAACCCAAAATCTCCAACAAAACGTTAGCAGGCAAAGGGTAAGAGCTCACAGGGATGAGGACCCTAACCCAGCAGTAGGCATCACCCCAGCAGGAGCTTCACCGTGCACCAGACACCGGTTTAGGCAGCTCCTCTACCAGCAGACGAACACGGCAGTGTTACTCTCCATTTTAAACGAGCACCGTCCTCTCATCCGACGTGTACACTTTGAGGTTCCAATTAATGTCCACTGAGTTGATGGTGAAATGCTGCATCTTGGATTCAGTCTGAATCCAGGAAGTTTTCTCTGACTTCTGAAAAGCAAGACTGCCAGGAAAAAAAAAAAAAAAAAAAAAAACAAACAACTAAAAAAACCCCCCAAAAACACCAAACCCCAAGCCCTCCCCAAACAGCTACCTAACGCTTCAGCAAAGGCCCGCACCTGTAAGGTATCCTATATGCAACAAGTGTGCAAAAACTATAAAAAGCCTGAGACAGCCCCAGCAAAAATGCCTGTAGGTCAGCACCAGGCGAGGCGGGTGGCTGGGAACTCCCGCTGGAGCTGGGGGGACCATTTGTTCCAGCTGCTGCACCGAGAAAGATATTAAATTAACGACCCTTCAAAGGGCACACATCGACAAAGGAGGTTACAGACAGGCAGGGAGGTTCATAGGGAGCTGTGAGCAAGCAAGCCCGTGCACACAAGACCCAAGAGTCCCTAGGTCAATGCCCAAAGAGGTGCTGTGTTGGTTTTTGTTTCGTTTTTCCTCTTTAATCGCAAAGCTGCTTCTAAAAAGCCAAAAAAGGCCCAAGCCTGTCTACTTTTCCTCTCCTGTCAGTTGTGCGCTGGGTACAGGCACTAGCAGATGGTCTTCTCAGTTCAGACTAAAATAAGCCAACTGAAAAAGAAAACAACCAAAACTTAAGGATGGAGAAATGGATCTATTCCCTTTTGTTCCTGAAAGAGAGGGTCATTTCGGAAAAAACATGGCTTGAAGTTTTTGACAGCAAATGTTAAATTCAGGGGGAAAACACAACAACAGATAGTGCCAAAAAAAAAAAAAAAATCCAACCCCAAACCCTTCCACTATCGCTACTGCAGTACCTCCAAATAAAAAGACCAATGACTTGGAGGATTTGAACATACCTTGACCTGAAGGGACAAGAAAAATCCATCCCCTTTTTTTAGCTATTTAATTTCTAGTTTCTAAAGCCCTGAAATCATACTTAGGCAGAAGGTTCTAGCAAGCCCAGAAGAAGGCAGTTTCAGTTGTCCTCTCAAAATAGCAGTAGCATTTTAATGGCTAAACTAACTTTTCATTTATGCCTTTGTGACCAGCTATTGCAATAAAAATGCAAGACCAAGAAGAATGTAATTTTGGAGCAATGTCAAAACCAAATCCATGTCTGGGCTCATCACTGACAAGTTTTAGTACAGGGAGACCAGAGGTGAAAGAAGAGGTAACAGTAAGGTACTTTGGCCACAACTAGTTACCAATAGATGAAACAAACTCATCAACACCAGCAATAATTGCACTTACAATTTCCTGCTTCCCTTGGAGCTATCGTACAATCCCTTTCCATAGACAACTTTGCAGGGATGCAGCAAGCTCGCTATATAGAGAGCTCAGGTTACTCTCCCCTGTCCCCAAACCATTTATTTAGAGAAAATAGTTTTATGTTCAAAGCCAACCTTCTAGCGTTTTAACAGCAGAGGTAATTTTATACTTCATTTTCAAAACCTTCCCCAATTCTTAGACAGTACAGACAGGAAAACGACATAGCAGGTATGGGGGCAGTGGATTTGCAACCCTACTTTTAGCCTCACCTGAAGCCAAAATGAACAGGGATGAGAAAGCACACCCACAAGAACACCCCACTCACATGAAACAGGGGCTTAGGAATACTGTGATTTATGAAAGCCAAATAAAAAAAGTGCAGTCTTTTTACCCTGCTTCACAGCTCAGCAACAGGAGGCCATTTATCTTGCTAACTCGCCACGGCAAAGAGTAAAAGCAAAACGCTGCATCCACTATGATGCAAAGTTTATGGCTTTGCAACTGCTAACGCTTATTCAGAACAAAACTGGAATCCAAGCCCCACATTTCAGGGGGTAAACTGATGGCTTGCAGAGGTCAGAAAAAAATCCTCCTGATCCCCCTTGCCCTCATGTCCTGTACTTCAGTGTTTCGCCAGGTAATTCAGTTGTATTTAGTGCTGGGAGCCAGGGAAGGGGAGAACAAGAAAGTTACTTTAAATCAGTCATTGAAAGCTTCCTCCCTTCCCCAGGACATGTTGCATCAGGCGACTGCAGAGCCACAGCAGCCCAGGAGACCCCCAGGAGATGGAGAGAAGTCACCGGTGCATCAGTGGGTGGAGGAGGCACCCAGGATCCTTGCTAGAGATTCCCGTGGTTATTCAAGAGCAGGAAAAGTTTGTGCCCCTTTTCCAGCCATCCAAACCACCTTTCCTTTCTGGGAAGCCCAGCAGCAAGCTGGCTGCAATGCATGGGAAAGGGTCCGCGGGCACAAAGATCAGCACTCGAAGCAAAGCGGGTGTCACGGCTGGAAACACAGGCAGCATACGAGGAGAGGCACGAGGAGTCAGAGAAAACCACTCTGCCTGAAGCGCGAAAGGTCGGCGCGCAATAAAAACTTCAGTACAACAGCCAGGGGAGCACTGCAAAGAAAAGAGTAAATGCGATTTGATAAAGCCTGGGATAAGCATCTATCTAGATGGATTACAATCAGTAACCGGATTCAGGTTAATTGCAATGTTAGTGAGAAACCACCACGCTAATGGCTTGTCTGCATTCTTGTCTTTTCCCAACTTTTTTTTCCCCCTTCCCCTTCAATCTTGGAAATTAATATAGCACAACTGTGATGGGTTTTTGCTGAAAAGTTGTAATAAACATTTGGGTTCCCTCAAGACAGCTTTAAAAACACGGGTGTTGAATCTCTGACAGAAACATGTTTTATTTCAAGTGTTCATTAAGCACTGCCATTAAGTAAGTGATTAAAGCACACCCAGTATTAAAATAGCTTGATTAGAAATCCCCTGCTATCTCCATTTTCTTCTCTCCCGTGACTTCTTAATTTGTTTGTTCTCGCCTGCTCAGGAAGGCTGCCGGGAGACCCGGAGTGCTGGTGAACCACGCGGGGAGCCAGGCAGGTCTTGCAAGGCTGCGATCAGGGGAGGACAAGCCCAGTTCTATTTACATACGTGTTCACAAACACACAGGTTATACTTAGCGTCGCACAGTCCATTAGTTTTAGAAATACGTACTAATGACTGATAGGGCATTAAATCGCCAGCAGTGCCACATGCTTGCAGGGAAGGCTTTTCCTGTTAAAACATTTTGCAGCTTTTTTCTCCAAACTCGGCACTGGGTCCTCTCTGACAGGCGATGCTCATTTTAAGCTCTGGTTTCCCACACGACGGTCCTTTTAACTTTGCCCATCCTGAACAGTTCATCTTTTTCCTGATGTAAATCCACGTAACAAGAAGCCCAAACCCAACAAGCAGCCACCTGCAGCATCAAATCACACTGGACCCCAGAGGTCACCGAGCAGTCCCCAACCTTGGTAAATGGGACTGCCAGCTCTGGAAATACTTAACTCTCTGGATGGCAACATGTCCCACAGGCGATGGCTCCCCAGCCTTCACCTCGCGCAGCATCCCTGCTTCTGCGTCGTGCATCCTTGTCACACACAAGCTGGTCCTGTCAGCTGAAAAGACACTTTACCCTGTCGTTTCCTGACCTGCCCAGAGCCCCTTCTGTTCTCTATTGGCCAAGGGGAACACTGCAATGTTTTAACAAGCCCAAGCTCGAGCCTCTGAATCACAGGGGTCTGGCTTGTTAATTGCTTTGCTGATAAGGACCACTGCCCTAAACCAGTGCAGGAAGCCCGTGGGACATCAGAGGAACTGGTGCCTGCAGCTCGGTGGTGGATCAGGGGGGCCGTTATGTGCCAGGGAGTCCCAGGGGTTTTGGGCGGGGGGTGTGAGGGGGGAAGATGCTGGAGCTCATCCGGGTGTCACCTCTTGTGCCATCTTCAGCTCTTCCCTGGGGACAACGTTGCTCTGGTTTCTGTCACTAGAGCTGTCTGCTGAGTTCAGACAAAGACACAAGCTTGTTTTGTTTGCCTCAAGGTTATCAGCATCCCTGCTCACAACAGCTTCGGCATCTTCTCCGGGGTACTCAGACCCGCGAGCTCGTGTGCCTCTCCGGGCCAAAGGGATGTGCTTCAGCCCAATATTCAAACCAGGGACACCTCTGCGCCCTCAAGCACCCACTCAAATCAAGCGTGGAAACCGCTCAGGCAAGTGAAATGCCTTCTACTACATAAACATACAAGTGTTGTGTGAGAGCAGGCGGTCCGACGGCAGCCTCTGAAGCCCGGCGTTCCTGTTCTGGCAGACAACGTGCGTCACAGGATGGGACGACTTTTCCTCATCGGCCTCCTCATGTCCCACAGGATGTGGACTGAGGCTCCTGGGGGAAACCAAGAAAAAACCCCTGTCCTGCACCCTGGTGACAGGAAGATGCCTTTTGGCATCGCACAGGCGGTGGATCAAAAGTGCTTGAAATAAGACCTCCACTAAATGTATTTACATTAAGGTAATGTTACAGCCTATTCAACACCACGTGCCATAACAAAGACCACCAGAGGCCCAGGAGACTGAGAAATGGGTCAACTTATCTTTGAGCAGCAATTTTTATGATGCACTGAATAGAAATGTTCTTGATTAAGAAAATAAGAGAGCATGACATGCATTGGGAAGACATCCAAGCTGTCTTGCAGAAGGTAAGGACAAGGGCTCGGATGCCTCTGCAAGCACCTGACAGACCTTTACATGTCCAAAACCTCTCTTCACCATGCCTGTATTTCCAGCTTAGAGGTTGATCAGGCAGCAACTGCATACTTCTAGCAAAACAGAGATCCAGCTGCGCTGGCCACGCTACCCAACATGACTGATGTTTTTGGAAGTGCTCCTGCCTCATCCGCCTTTGAAAAAATGGAGAGGGGGGAAAAAAAGAAAGATGTGAAGGAGTGATGAATTTGATGCCATCAATGACTCCTCCACTGGTCCTTGCTACTGGCAAGTCCTGCTCCGCACCACGCCATTGCTGCTGAAAGGCTCCCACAGGGAAATCACTACCAAAGTGAACCACCTCCAGCCCCAAAGCAGCAGGAAGGGATGCCCACGCTTTGCCAGGAGGTGAGGAGCCCCTGCCACTGGGATTTGAGATGCTTCAGGGGGATTTCCTGGCAGAACTGGAGCAGACCCATGGCCAGCCTGAAGCCCAATGCCGACAGCCGGGGTTCTGTGCCCAGCATTAAGCGCAGCAGGGCAGGCAGGGCCAGCTGGGATCAACACAGGGGTTGCTTGGCGTATGACGGGGTATGAAGGAAGCACCAGAGAGGCCAGTTTCTCCAAATTCGAAGCTCCCAGGTACTGCTGACCCTGCCTATGCACTGGAAAAAAAAGTTTTCACTAAACTTGCCTGAGTCCAGCTAAACCTTATTAACAGATTTATCCAGTAACATGCAAATTCAGGTTTTAATGAAAAGTCTTAAGTCCCAGCTCTAAGTGATTTGCACTTTTCTGCTAATGGCATCTGCTAATGACCAAAGATTTAATGCATCAAGTCTTAGCATACATCAGTGCAAACAATATGACCGTTTAGTGGAGGTAAAAAGTCATCTCATTAGACATCCATCATTGGATGTGGGCAAGATGGTCCAAAGGCTTAAAATAAAACTCATTTTTAAACTGAAAATAAAAAAATCCCTAAAAATGTACAAATGATTAGGCCAGAAGTAGCAGTCTGCTAAAGCTTCACTAGGATTGAAAATGCAAACTGCAACATTTATCTGGAGGTAAAACGCATTTGCAAGTACGTAATTTCTGCAGCACTGTTCCACAGAAGGCAAAACCAATTTTAACAGGAATTAAAGCAACAGGGCCCTCCAGAAACAGGATGTCTCTTAGACAGTTTATTTGAACCATCAGCAGAAGGTCGCAACAGGAATTATTTCTCTATCACATTGTGCAGGATGATTTCAGTACAAAAGTGTTGAAAAGCTACTAGCTTCATCTCATAGATCAGTCCCACGAGGATTTGTCATGCCACTGAGACACAAAAACATGCCTTAAAATTACATTTACGTGTAGCTAAAAATACAAAAATCACAGCACGCAGCTAAGGATGAGCAAAGAATAACCTGAACAAGGCACTGGTTTCAAAGGAACAAGGCTGCAAACATTTTTTTTGGCCCAAATCATCAATGCTGACTGTCTCATTTGGACTCTTGGTGTAAACAGGACCAATAAACCTACTGCAAAACACTGCTGGATGCTCAGCTACCGACATATAATCTAAATGCCCAGCATTTTGAGTCCCGTTTGCCAAATGGCATCTCAGAAGACACAAAAAAGGGACAGACACCTCCCAGCCTGGTCCCCCCCTTGGCTTGTTTTACTGCACAGCACCCTCGGGTTCCCCAAAAACAGGCATTTCTCTCCATTTTCAGGCCTTACCCATGCAGGTGTATGGCATCCTGGGCACTGACCCAAAGGCTCTCCAGTGGCTGGGGTGGCCCCAGCTTGGGCAGCCCATGAGATGGGGGGAGACGGGGAGAAAAGCGGGGCTCACCTGCTCCCCCTTCCCACCCCATTCAATTTGGTCCCTTACTACTAGGTTCTTTTCCCTAGTTGTCCACAGGGCTTAAAAAGGTTGCTGGTATGCACAACACATGTGATGCCTTTTAAATCCTGCATAGGATATCTCTCCCTGCTGCTAGACTTGATTTTTTTTTTTATTAATTCAAGAGCTGCCCTTTAAAATTTAAAAAACACTCTTAAAAAGAAAAAAAAATACACAGAGCCCATAACCTAAGTTTTGTGCAGCAGGCACCTACATCCTCATAAAAAACCCCAGGCTGCACTTTGTAACATGGGTAGAAGCCTAAACATCGTAAAAAAGAGCCTAAATTGCCAGATTGGCCAAGCCTCCCGTAATCACCCTTCCAGATGGGCTTACGGCTGCACACAGAGCCCCACTAGTAGCAACAGGTCGCCCCGCAATTATATTTCAATCCTACTAAACTCAACAAACATTATATGAGAGTTATGCTCCATTTCATTGAAGAGGCACGTCCAAAGTTTACCATCGCCCCATCATCACCAACAGTTTGATTTTTCATTCAATTAGCGCTCCCCTGTGCGATTAACTCCCCGCAAAGCGTGGCAGGGGAAAAGGTGGACAATTTCTTCTCCTAACTGCATCCCTCCTCAGTACTTTTCATTGCAATAAAGGACGCGCCTGGGAGAAATACAGCCGTGTCAGACTCCACGGACCACCACGGAACAATTTCTCAAGCAAAAAATTAGCTTATGCCAAGAGAGCCTGGGGAAGCATTCAGCCCCTCTCCCCCCTCCACTGCTAACAGGGTGGATGGTTGAAAGAGCCGGAGGTGCGCAAACGCAACACTAAACCCTGTATTTTTCGGGGTGGACGCTTGAGGCATCTACATGAGACCCGCACGCGTGCTGCCATGGGGCAGGAAACCCCAAAACTGCTGCAGCACCTCAGGTGGGCTGGGCACACTTGGCCAGCAACATTTCCCCTCCAGCTGCCACCACCAGCCAGGAGCGTGGTCGAGGTCTGCAACCACATACTGGAGAATTTTTTTTTTTTTTTTTCCCATCCTCTCCTCCTCTCTCTGTCTTTTTGCTGCTCCCAGCAGAACCAGAAGACTCCCTCCCCTTTCCCAGCAGGGTATTTTGGAGGTCAGGACCGGACCCTTCCCTCTCCCCTGCAGAGGGAGCACGCTTTTTAGCTTGATGCTCTGGGATCTGCGGATCATCTGGAAGTTGAGTGGCAGAGACGGTGCTCCTGCTGCAGGCCCCAGGGATGCTACATGCAGATGTGTTTTCAGTTTGCCTGAGAGGCTGCTTGTCCTCAGCCAGTTGCAGTTTGCCATATTTATTTGTGGATGAGGTAGATTTTTATTGCCCCTTTATTCAAGAAACAAGCTGGGAGATGGAAACAAGTGCTCTGTTCTAAAAAATAAACACTAATTTTCCTCTTTCATGGCAGTTAAGTGCCCTTGCTGTGTAATATCACATGCTGCTAGGGAGAAAGCACGTCTAGGTCTCTCTTTCAGTTAATTGCACCTAAGATAAGGATACCTTAACCTCATTTAAAAACAAAAATTACCCCAAATTTCAGGCTGATCACATGCTTCCACCATCTCATAGGTGCTGGGTCACAGCCAAGACACTATCACACTGTGAGCACAGGCAGAAGAAGTCCCCTCTGCCTTTCATGTAGTTTCAGCTCCCGTGTCTGAAGACAAAAACACCACCCCAACTAACCGGCCTCAGGACAGTCAGCCCCCAGCCACAGCCAGAGACGGGACCGTGAGCCACAGAGTGAATCCACATCACCCCAGCTCCAGGGGTACAGCCCCTCGCACCCCTGAACTAGCACAGATACAAAAATAAAGCATCTAATGTGCAGAAGCAGAGAGGGGATTTGCTCATCTCGAACATCTCTTCCTTCCGTTTGCCCTCCCCAAACCTCCCTGTCCACACACGAGCTGCTCGAGGTGGGGGGGAGATAACCAGCCCAAAACGAGTAACGAAATGCCAGTCTGTCAAAAGAGCGAGAAAAGACTATCCTCTCGCAGGAAGATACTGCGGATAATTTCTCCTACGCCCAATATTCTGGAACTCACTGTTGGTATCACTTGCACAAAACTACGACCTGAGAACATTAGGAAAGCAGCTCCTTCCATGTAGCACAGGGACGAAGCACAGCTTTTCTCAGCATCGAGCTCTCTTGCACTAAGTCAGAGGAAGGAAATACTACCACCCCCACAATTTTTCTTTTTTTTTTTTTTTTTTTTAAACGCACCTTTCCTCTTCAGAAAACCCAGGCCAGGTGTTACATGCTCTCGACATCAAGCTAAGGCCAGGCTGGCTATCTGTAGGTTCACTTGTTAACGAGATAAAGGATTTCAGTGCGGGTGCCGCAGCCGGGGCTGTGGGAGCTGTGGGCTGGAGGAGTGTTGCCGGCAGCTGAGTGTCACTCCTGGAGGAATGCCTGACCTTTCCCGGGACTTTGATCATGCTGGCTCGCAGCGTGAGATAACCAGCCCTTTGCAGAATCCGGAGGTAATAAAAAAAGCAGCTTTGAGGCCTTGTGTTTTTGCAGGGAAATACTCACCTGTGTTCCCAGCACACTGTCCAGTCCCCACCACCACCCTCCCCAGAAAACAGCCACTTTAAAGCCAAACCCATCGCTGCCAGCTAGGGGACAAAAAGCATTCAGGTGGAGTTTTTAGCGCTTGTTCAATTTCTCTTAATTGAAGAGGGTACTTGTGTATAGCTCTTACAGAAGATGCATGTACAGCGAGTCAAAAAAGAGCAGAGCAACAGAATCACGGTCTTCAATTAGTACACGATTAAGCTGTAAGTAGGATAATAGGAGGAGAAATTTCATATCTACACAAACAAGATAGCAAAAGAGATAGATAAAAACACAAAAGGAGAATAAAGCTTTATCCCCAGTTCCCCTCTGAACACTGAGCGCATACCAAAAGGACTGGATTTGCTGAGGGTGTTTTGTTTGTCTGTAATTATTTTAAAGTGGGGTGGGTGTCCTTCTCAGGACTGTTCAGGATGGGCAATTTAAACAATCCAGTGTAGTACCAGGCTAGTAAAGCATGAAACACCTGGAGCTCTGGGTTGAATATGCTGAACCTGTAAGTGATAATTAGATCAGTCTTGAATACTTCCTTTAATGAGTCCACACAAGCACAGCATCCATCCATCCTGCTTTTGGTCACCGACCTAGAGAAGTCTGCACAATCTTCTCAGGCTGGGATTGTTTTGTTTTGTTCAGGCCACGGCAGTATGGTCTCTAAAGCTGGAGCTACAATTCCTCGGAGCTCTCTGCAGGTTGCACACGAGGCACAGGACGTGCTCTGCAGCACTCCTCAGCTGCAAGCAGGCTGATGATGCCAAACCGAGCAGACCTGGATAAGTTACCCTCTGGGGGGGAAAAAAGTTGTGCTCAGCTATGCTGTCTTCCTCACGGCGGTTAACTATGTAGATTTCAGATGCAAATTTTACTTTAGGGCAGGCTTTATGGTATTAAGAGTCTCTTTTTCAGCCTTCTGAAATTTCATATGTATACACGCTAGAGCTCTCTCATCTCTGTTAATTGGGTTTTGTGGAATTTCGAGGCCTGGGGGCCAAGGGGGGAGGGCTGCTGATTAAAGCGTGCCGTGCAGAAGTGGATGCAGAAGTGTTGCACAGTAACAGGAGGGAGCCTGAATTCCTCCGAGCTACCTGCCTTCACGCACGCACCCTGCCTGCCACTTCGGAGGAACCCCATCCTTTGCACTGGCCTTCCCAAGGGTGCGAGGATGGCTCCTGCCCCCTCCAACAGGCATGCTCACCCCTGCTTCGGGGGTTGCACAAATGGATTTTAGAGATGTTAAGGCTGGTCCGCAGCTATATTTGCGTATTGCATGGTGCCTGTGTCCTCACTGCAGACCCAAACAGGGCTGTCTCCCCCCTGCCCTAACCCCAAAGTGGTGGCAACAGGGGGCAGGGGGAACCCACACCCTGACCTATGCTCTTCAGGACCATTAAGGAGGAATAAAATGATGTTTAATCTCCCTTCATCCCCCTTCATAACCCAGCATGCAAATATGTCAGAATGTGGTAGACTGCGATGCCTGATTAAACAATGTGTGTGTGTGTGTCCATCTGTGTGTGTCCGTCCGTCCCTACGATGAGGGCACAGAAAATACCCGTTCCTGCATTTGGCTGAACTGTATCTCTCCGCATACGAGGATCCAGTCCAGGAGCTGGCTTGCTGGAGCTAAATAGAGATAACCACACACCCATTGTAAATGCAGTCTAGTTTCATTTTTAACCCACAGGAGGGTGTGGAGGGAGAAGACATCAAAGCATGGACACAGGCTACCCTGGCATTCTGGGCGTGCAATTTTATCTTCCCTTCATTTCCCTCCTCTCCAAACCAGCTGCTACAACTATCATGATGCTTGCCCTCCGGCCAGTATGCTGGAAAACTGGCTTCCAAGGCAGTCATTAATCTCTCCCCATTACCCAGCTGGCACAGGATTTTGCTTAGATCGGGAGAAGTCAGCTCTGTGCTCTCCGAAACACCAGTGGCAGCTCCCGCAGCCACGTGTGCCAAGCTCCCACCAGCCCCACTGCCTGCACGGCTGCAGAAGAAGGGCCACCGTGCAAGGGACATGGAGGGTAGAACCCAGAGAAACACGGCCACCAAAGAGCACTGAAAGGAGATCTTTGATGTGAATTAAATAAAACCCGCCCGTCAGCAATGATGGCGAGAAGTGCGATGCATCTCCAGGGGAAGGTGGCTGGGATCAGAGCTAAGTTTAGAGGGTGACTTCTTGCATAGCAATAGCAGCAGCGCGTAGCCCCGACGTATGCAAGTTATGCAAGTGAAATGAAGATGCACGTAAACCTTCAGCAAGAAAGTGCAGCTCAACAATGTTACGCTTTTTATTTGGCCATCAGGTTTCGACCCATCTGAGGTAACAGGGCTGAAAATACACCGATAGGTACGTGGTATGCTGAGCACAAGCAAGGGCTGCTCCAGTGAAGCCGAGCTGAAACGAGAATAAAGCCAGCTTAGGAAGTAAAGAAGTGCGCCGCTGCAAGTTTGTTAGGGCGATAAAGTAACAAGTATGTTTTGTGGGATTAACACCTGAAAAGCAGCTTTTTTACCGTCCCCCCACCATATGCTGCCCTGTCCTAGGAACACCGTGAGGCAATGTTTGACCATCTACATCAGGGAAAAACGTTTTCGTATAATACTTTTTTGGTGTGTTGATGGGTGCTTCATACCTAACCTGTCACATCCTCTCAGTATTACTGCTCCTTTGCTGCTTTTAGAGGGGAACAACAGGGCCCACTGAGAGCCCTGTGTGTACATATATAAACCTGCATTTGATCTGTCAGTAGGACTGTAGGTTCCCCCAAGAAGAAGAAACACACAGATGAGTTTTTGATCTTCCTTAAAGTACTGCTTATCTCAGCTTTTGTTTGTTTTCTGTTCTTCGGGTGTGGGGTAGTGTCTGATGTGAATGCCACCCACCGTAAGCTATCTAGGCAACGAAACAACCATCCTAAACCACCGCTGGAACAAAAATAGCAGCACCTTTCTCTCCCTTGCCTCCCCCAGGCATAGGCCACATGCAGGACGATACTGCCAGCATGTGCAGCTGCAATCGCATTTTGCAGATCACAAACATAGAGGTGCTCAGCATGGGTCTCCCGTCATTACCTTGCACCCAGTCACTTGTTGGGGAGCCGCAGAGTCCTTCCTGATGGCTACCAGAAAGAGCAGCCCTTCCCAAACAGCCACGGAGCAGGGAGGGTCCCACCGGCTGCTGGCGGGCGCAAACTTGGTCCAAGGAAACCTGCTGCCCATGGTACTACCGGGTGAGCGAGCATCTACAGCAACAGCCCAGAACAGTTCGGTCTCATGCAACAAGCCTATACCACGGTGCGTTGAGCCTTCCCCTGTTGCTCAAGTCTTCATCTTCTCACCCCCTCCTTGCCACCTACAGGGAGTGCCAGTCCACAGTGAAACATACGGTGAGGTGTAACAGCAATGGTACCAAATTCTAACATGAATGGGAGAAGTGGTCTGAAAGGGATTTACTTGAGGCTGCAGGTTAAACCAGCCTTTGCCCACACTTACAGCTTAGTCCCTCTTCACTCCAGAGCACGCTGGCCAACTGTGGCTACACCTGAACAGGGGCTAGAGGTCTCCAAGCAGCTGTGCTCCTGCCAGCTTTTGGAAGGGGAGAGAAAGGAGAAAAAACCCAGCAGCCAGGCAGAGGAAGAAGCTCTTAATTAGCAGGAGGCAGCAATCAGCTGTTTATACTGCCTGTCTTGCAGCAGCCGGCTGGGCCAGCACGTGGTGTGCGGGGCCGCCAGCGAGTGCCACGTGAGCTCTCCGTCCACGCCACATCCTTCCTCGCCGGGAAAGGACACAAACCCCCGGGAAGCCCAGCTGTGGGGTCTGCTGCCACCGAAATCCTGCAGGGCTCCCGCTGAAAAGCACACTTAAAATGCACACTAAAAATAGAGCTCGCGCTGATGCTATATTTAGCGGGAGAGCGCAGGCTTTCAGAAGGGCTGCTGTCCCCTCCAGCAGCAGGGGCGAGGCAGACGGGCATGCCCTCAGGATGGTCCCGTATACCAGCACCCAGCAGGGAGACCCACATTTTCTTATGGAAAGGTGAAAGCAGGCTGCAGGAGACCATTTGCAAGCCTGCTGGGTAGTGGTCCCTGCTCCAGAGCAGCCGAGTGGGAGGCAGGAGCCTGGCCCTCCTAGGAGCTGTGCTGCTGGCCTGTCCCACCACCAGGCTTCCCTCCCTGTGCCCGAGTTTTTCTACATGTGTAAGTGGGATAATAGGCATCATGTTCTTCAAAAAGCACTTCTGGACATGTTGCTTCATCCAGGCACTCAGGAGAGCCAGGCAGGGCTGTAGGAAGTCATATTTAACAAAGGCCACTGAGAATTTGTCAGCTAGGAAAACCACAAAATCTCCTGCTTAGCTTGTCAAGCCAAGCATCTGACAAAACCCTTGACTAACCATCTCCCAAGTAAACAGCAAAACACCCGTCTACTGGCTGGACCACTTAGACTATGGGGGCAGATCCAGAGCCAATGCCACACAGGCATCAGGCTCCACACCGGTGAGCCCAAAGGGGTGGTTTTGCACTTTCCACACGTCCTGCTGGGTTTCCTCTCCCCCAGAGGACAGCCAAAGGGATGCACAGCATGAAGAGAGGATGCTGCTTGGTCCCCACAGATGCTGCATGGGATGAAGTGGCACCTTCCCCTGTTGCCTCGCAGAGCCCTGTGGGGCGATGAGGCAAGGCGGGGAGTGTCCCACCTTCGGCACCCTGGAGGAGCCACTGAAAGCCGAGCTTCTAATTAAGACCATGGCTTCAGTTAATTGAGTCCAATTCACCTGTGACATGAAGAGCCCCAATCCCATCAACAATAATGGAACTGCATCGGCTTACACCAGTAATGACTTGAAATCAGCAGCACAATACAGCTAATTCAATACTTCTCCAGGTCCGGCTGATGAGGCGGCCATGGGAGAGCAGAAGACAGCCTTCCTCCTGCTGCACCAACACCTCCCCTGGAAGAGAGGGCGACGTGAACGGACGGAGGGTTACAAAGGCAGGAAGCGTAAAAAGAAAAGCAAGTTTACAATAATGAGACTAAGGCTTATTTTTAAAACTGATTTACCCTTGCGAACAACCCTGTGTAAGCACTGATGACAAAGCAGCGCTCCACACAAAGACCTGCCGGGACGAGGAAGAGCAAAACCCTGCAAGGCAGCCACAGGTTCCCAACCCACCAGGTGCTCCTGAGCCACTTCGCCCAGCTGTACCCACCGATTCGGGGCACTGGAGGCAGAAGTGGCATTGCTGGTGTGCCGGGTAGCGCCTGCCGGGGCGTGGGAAGGAGCTTGCAGGAGACGGCCACGCGCTGGCAGCCCCGGGGAGGAAAGCGGAACGACATGAAAGTTGCCCGACGTAGGCAGACATGCAAATCAGCAGCTGCGTGGCCGCACCAGCAACCTCCTAATTGCCACGACGGCAACCTTCTAATTGACACGACGCCCGCTGCTCTCTCGGGGCGGGAGGCCAGGGGAGAGCCAGGAGGAGCGGGAAGGAGTGAAACCCTCCCATGGGAGCAGGAGCTGCCCTAGGATGCCCAGGAGCCCCGAGGGTGGGAACGGCACAGTTTGGCCCCCGGCCGCCCCACACAGGCCACTGCCTTACACACACAAATTTGTTTCTGCCTCCAGCCAAAAAAAACTAAGCCGCCACTCTTCTGAAGAGACGCGCATTATTTTAGAGCAGTCAAGTTATGACTGGTCCGATTTCCATAACACACGCTCTGCAAACATCTGCCTGTTATTTAAGGCTCGGCTCCACTGGGACAGAAGTTGAACAGGGCAGACCTTTGAGCAGCGCATCCGCAGAGGCCTCCTTGCTGCCGGAACGACCTCAGGGCAGAAACGTGCCTGCCTAGAGGTGATCTGGGTGACAAGGGTGGTCACTCCTCCCTCCCAGGACCACAACCGTCTTCATGTTTCTGTGCTTTTCCCCACGTGCCGCTGATGCTCCCACTCCCACTGCAGGAGGGCTCTGCCCCCTCTCCACCAGAAGTACCCAATCACGCCAACAGGCCTGTGCCACCCACAGGAGGACCCAGACGCAGTATTTCTCCGCGAGAGACACAGGCTATGTGTCATAGGCGTCTAACAAATCATTTGGCACCTTCAGGTTTGTCTGCCATTTTTGCAAGCCAATTGCTGAAACCTGAGAGTCCCAATTAGATGAAGCTAAATGCTGCCCTGAACAATGAGTGTTGCTGGCAAGAAAGTTATCCCGGCGTTATTGGACTGCTCCCTCCCTACTAAGAGACCGCAAATTGGTGTTTACTTTAGAGGCTAAGTAGGACAGCTTTGAGAAATCATGCTGGCCCCGCCATCCCACAAGCTCTGGCTTCCCAGGGGCTCCCAGAGGCCACAGGACAGAGCCCCGGCTCCTCGCCATGCACCTCTGCACCATGCCCACCCTTGCTCTGCATTGAACCCCTGCTCCATCCCAGCCTGACGCAGCGTTTGGCTGCTGGTTTTATTCCCTGCACGCCGTACTGGGAGAGCTGAAATAACCGAGTCTCTTGTAGCGCAGTGAGTTGACACAGGCTAAATCAATTAGCTGCTATTGTTGGGATGCTCAGCCAGGCCAGATCAAAAAAAACAAAGAAAGAAAAGCCCCACACCGAGAGCAACGAGGCCCAGTCAACACATTTATCTCCAATGCTTTAATCATCATATTTGAAACAGGAAAGGGAGATGGCTGATGGTTCCCAAAGAGACTAGATGGCAGGCTTGATTTCCTGGGGCAGGAGGGGCAGAGAGGACAGGCAGAGCGCTGCAGCTCCTGTTCACCTCTGCTCCGTCCTTTGTTTCCATTCAACACGCATTTCAAACAAACACAAAAAAGCAAAATACTCTGTAAATTCAGTTAAGGCGCTTTCCGTGTCACATGGGGTTGTTCAAGCCCTGTCAGTCTCCTAGTTCATCCCGATTCAAACCAACACATTCTGGAGTTTGTGCTTAGCATCTTTTAGGAAGGACACAGAAAACATCACAGCACAGAACAGGCCTCACATGCCCCCCTTCTCTGGACAGGATTTATTATTTTGCAGTAATCTTTGCTCTGCATCAGCTGTCCCAAGGACTACACGTCTTCTCCAACTGACTTCTGCAAAACCACACGGGTCAGCAAGCAGCACGTCCCATACCCAGCATTCTGAGTACCAAGCCCTAGTCCTGTTTTTGCCTCCACAAAACATGAAATGGTTCTGACAGACTGACAATTACTGCTGACAAGACTTCACCTACAACTGGGACTGGAGGAAACCAAAACTGGTGATGGACGAAAGTGGCTCCGCACCACCCCGCTGTAGCTGGGCAGCCTCCGGCTTCAGCTCAGCCCCTCGTGCAGCCGCTCCTGATGAGAGGTATCATGCCATGCTGCTCCTCACTTCAAAGAAGACAACCGTAAGGAGAACTATTAAAGCAATTTAAAAAAATTATCTTTAAGATGCAATCTACCCAGAGATGAATGGGAATAATTACCAAGCTGCAGATTTTTGAGTTTTTTTAAAGGCAATAACTGTATGAACATTTCTTCTGAGTTACCTACAGTAAATTCTGCCTTACTGAAATGAGAGACTGGAGGTATCCTTTGCAGGCCACATCTTCCATACCTTATCTCATAATAACATCTATATGCACTAACCCTTTCTGCGTTCAGTTCATAATCCCATGAACACCTCTGCAGCAGCTCATGCAACTGTTTACATAGAAAAGCAAAAAAAAAAAGAAACAGGCTGCTGAGCTGAAGTTGTGCATCAACTGGACTTTCCCAAATCCTCCAAATATCAGTGCATTCCAGGTATTTTTGCACACAATGTACAATCAATGTCTATTAATCACTTTTGGTTGGATAAATGTGCTTTCTGCTGCTGGAGTAGCTATGATGTGAAGCACTATCCTCTCCCATCTGTCTCTCCCATGTCCATGGGCAGGTACCAGCACCGGCCTTCCAGCTCCTCTTATAAATACCTTTAAAGATGCAACAGAAACAGCAGAACCTCAAAGCCTACAGACCTCTTTCCAAAGAAGGCTTTTGGGGTTTGACTGCACCCCGAGATGCTGATCCTGAAGGGGCACACAGAGGGGTTCAGCTTGTGTTTTGCAACTTTGAGGCATGATGCTCTTCTTTTCAGGTCAAGGCCTAAGCCACGTGCTTGATTCAGTTGAGACAGTTAACTGACATTAAAAATGAATCAGCTATCAAAAAGAGTTACAAAATTCAATTTTTTAAAAATATCAATTTAAAAAATTCCCTTTAATTTGAATGTATTGGGAGGCAGAGGGAGGGGGGGAAACATCACCAGAAGGTAACGGTTTTACCTTTTTTGAGATTATGCATCTTTCACCACACACTTAAAATTAGAAATCTTGGTTCCTATTTGTAATAACAAGGGATTATCAGAGTACTTAATTTACTGCTGAAGTCTGGAGCAAAGTTCATACCTTGAGTGAGGTGCAGCCTAATCCCTGTGCGTGATTGCATTTACGAGTGAGAGGGAGGTGTGCGGAGGGTGGGGAGAAGCATCTTTCATTGAAGACAACGCTTCAGGCAGCCCCGGAGCAGAATGGATCCAGTCTGAAAAGAACTGGCAACCCTAAAACTTTTTGATAAGATAAAAATTCATTGATGTTGGCTCACACTAGGCCCACTTCAACTCTGCACTTGTCCTCTGTGTTTCCTTGGCATATCTGTTCCTTTCCTCTATCTGCTTTAGCATAACTTTATTTTTCTCTTTTATCTTTAGCTAACTGCACCCAGGGACTGGAGGGATTGATTTTTTGTTTTGACTCATTGTTTGAAGATCTGTAACTCAAAGCAGCTTCTTGCGCCTCTGATGTCTAAGCCTGAGCAGTATAAAAGGTAAAGCTCGTCCTGTGTACCGATCTGAGCGGGGATACCATTTTATAATCAGTCATCTGTGTTTTATTTTGCCTTTTTGGGAGGAAAACTATTTTAAGACTTTATAGGCAATAATACTTTAAATGAATATTCTCGTGACAGATACTACACATGCCAGTTCTCTTTTTAAAGACAGTGAGCTATTGCTCACCACTCAGGGGAAGGGGAAAAAAAAAGTTCCCAATTAAAGGAAGTCATTATACATCAGAAGATATTTTGAGCATCACATCACACTACCAACAGCCTACTTCAGCCAAAATGTTACCACGTAAATCGAAAACTGCTCTCACTCTGAGATGCGCTACCACGAGGCTAGCCTAAATCCCCACTGGGAGGGGAAGGCAGGAGACAGGCTCATCAATGCTGTTCGTAAACAGCGGTCCCTTGCCGCCACCTCGATACCACACCATCCCGAGACACTCCCGAGACACGGAAGGACGGAGGAGGGTTTTTGTTTGCTTCCTCTGCCTTGTGACGGCTGAACTCGGGAGATTTCTCCTTTTCCCGGGCAATTCTTCCCCCCCCCCACAAAAAAAATGCCACTAGGCTATTTTAAACAAGCAGTTCTTCAGGATGCGGCACCCAGGTTTCTCACTGCACATGGGCATTTCTGTATCACCAAAAGCCAGGGCAGGGCACACACCAACTTTGTTTACGAACGCCCGTCTCCGCTATTCCCTGAAGTTGCCCAGCTTGCTGGAATATGGTTACATATGCAAACATTATCTCCCAATTGTAACCTCATTTTCTGCTCTGCTGGACAGCGTGACCAGCATTTGTCATCTCGCCGCCCCCGCCCGCCACATCATTCATGTGTCTATAATTGTCATCAAGATGTGGCATGTCAGCAGGACTCCCGCGTCCGCTGCTCCCCATCTCCACGCAGTCACTCAGGTAACAAACCCATAATCTCGCCCTGTTTTCATGATGGTTGAATTACACATAATTGTTTCTGCACAGTGATTGATTTCTGCCTGAATAGAGACCTCTGCCTTTTTTCAATGTGAGCGAGTGGCAGCCAAGTCTCTCCATCTAGGAGGAGGCAGCAGCCTTTGAAGAGATCAAAGCCAAGGCCGCGAGCAGTTGTGCGCCCTGGGAATATGGAAAGCCTTTATGCTCTCAACCCCATTTCCAACATCATGTTGGATTGCAGCTGCATTACATTCTGCCAGCATTCTTAATGCTTTTAGTATTGACTCTGACATCACCGATAGCTGTTTTAAAGTAACAAAAGCTGAAGGATGACTTATTTTCACAACTCCGTAATTGGAACATGCAAAGTTAAGGGAAGGGAGCATTTGTTTTTAATCTGAGATACAAAAGAAAGCACAGAAAATTATATAAGTTCCCCCAAATTAAAAACACGTTTTTCATATGGAAAGAACAGAGGGGGCATTTTTATAGCCTAGACCACACAAAATGAACTGATTATGCACATGCTTTTTCAAGCCTGAAGGCTGAAGTAAAAATACGATTGGGAGAGCGAGTCAAATCGGGAAAAAATATTGTGACTCACGGTACGTTTAGTGACTTTTAGCACCTGATGCAAGGCAAAATAATGCAGATGCCCAGGCTGTCGCCTCCCCTCTGCAGCTCCTTGTAGTAAACTGACAGCAGTTCACTTACCCTAAACCAGACACACAGCATATGGCAAATTAATACTAAATCCCCATTAGTTATCTAAAAAGATAAATAATGATCTAAAAGTGTAAAATACCACAAAGCTTCCTCTAAGACTCCCTCTCCTCCAGTCGTACAGACAACTCTTAAGGCTGCCTTGAAACTACTCTTCCCACAATATCGTTTTCAGGGACATCAAATGCTCCCACGCTCCTTCTCTCTCCTCATCTGGCTTCGCTAGTGAAAACAAAAGTAAATCTCTATCGAGAAAGACCGTCCTGAGCTTTGATTAAAAGTACATCTACACTGTCCTGAAAAAATATTTCCAGATAACTTTTTAAACTTATCAGTGGAAAAGAGGGGGAGTAAGGAGGATGTAAAAACCAAGAGCCCGGGAAGGTGCAGCATCTGAACCTCTCTGTGTCCGTACACTGACCAGTCTTAGCATGACTGTTACTTCGACAAATATTTTTATTCATTCCAAAGCCACTGAATAGGAGCTTTTAAGAGCAGTAATTTTGAAATATGGTAACTGCAACTACAGTGTGCAGAGTGGTGAGGAAGGAAGAATGTGCAAATAAAGCGTAAGCTGTAAAGAACATTATAAGCTGTAAAGAATTAAGCACTATGAGCACCCATGTATCAGCAATAAAAATAATTTCCTCTCAGCTGTATCACTTTTTTTCTGCTGTCCTAACACTCCTTCTTTCCCTGTAGTCATTAAAACCCCAACTCAAAGACACCAGCAAAGGGATCTGCTCTCCCTCCCTGTGGACACACAGAGCTTATATCCCTGTCATTTCAAGGCTGCGAAACTGTCTCATTTTTACTTTGACTGTTCCTTAACACACACTAACCATACTGAGGCTGAAACTAGAGCCAAACACAGCAAGATCTCTACCAAGATATAAAAACTTTTATTTTTTTAGTAATATTAAGTAAGAAGTATTTTTTTCTGTGTTAATCCAAGGTTTTGGGGTTCTCCCCCCTCCCTCTATTCTCCTGCCACCCCCAGCAAATTTACTGCTTCCTCTGCAAGCCTGCTTTCTTAAATCAAGACTAACTCTTTGTGGCTCTGGTGTCCACTCTGATAATGGCACAGATGCTCATAAAGCAACACTGAGGAACGAGCCGCAAGATACAGAGAGCGGGAGCAGTCCCTGTAAATGGAGGTGTCTGCTGCCATGCTGGCAGGGCAGCTAATTCCACTTCTGCCTATCCCACAAGGAGTCTCAAGTATCTGGAAATGAATGCCAACCTCCAGAAACCAAGCAACATGTGCAGCATTGCAAAGGTGTCCAAAACACCACCAGGAAGAAACAGCAGCAGTCACTTTTACACCATGCTGCAACCCTGCCTTTCAGCATCAAACCATTACCATGAGGAAACAGTTTGTTTTACCGTAATTACTGCTTCTTTTCCCTTCCCAGGGCTTTGTTGCTCATTTCCAGAGGATTCACTTGCTGCTTGATACTTTTGCTTGAAAGCTTGCTACTGTTTTTCCACTATTCACTGAAATTTAAGAGGCACCATTTAGCCCAAAAGAGACACACAAAGGCTGTGGGCCAGCTTTTCCTCTGGTGCAGCCAACCCCACGACTGTGCCCAAGCAGAGGCTTCTCCTCACGCAGGCTTCTTCAGTGACCACCTCACTACAGAGCTGTGAAGGAGAAACAAAATGGTGCCGACGACCCGAGTAACCCAGGGAGGCGACACCACCGGAGCATGCTGCTCAAGAAACACCCATAGGAAGCTGAGATTTGTGCTCCAGTGAGCGTAGCCTGGGTGCACAGTGAAGTAGCAGGTATTTCAGGATGCCCAGGAAGAAGTTTTAAGGCTCCAGCTTCGAACCAGCCAGCACCTCCTTCGCAAACCACTCTTCCCACCACAGGCCGCTGAGGCGCAGGCATGGACATGGCTGAGGCTACGGCAGGTGTCCATCACCACTGGAAGAAGGAGATGGATGCCATCGCTGCCGAGACACCTTCCCAAATAGCTGCTTTAAGAAGCAGGAGAGCAAAGTCCACGCAGTCCCATGTGAAATGACAAAATCCCCACCACAGCGCTGCCCAGGGCAGATGGCTGTTCCCAGCCCACCCTGTGCAAGCGCCACAAATGGCAGCTTCCTGGGAGAGGGAGCAGGCCGTGCTGGTTACCTAACTGCGTTTGGGCTGAATTTCTGAAAGAGGGTGGGTAATTTTGTTCTGAGACAAAAGTGGTGGGTAAAAATAACGATGCTGAGGGCAAGCAGCCCGCCACCCCTGAGGGGGGAGAGCAACAGGAAAAGAGCGGGAAGAGACGGCGGCTGCTGCTGCGATGGCAGGGAGGGAAAATGGGAAAAAAACAAACCATGCTTTTGGACCAAAATGTTTTTAAGCTAGATTTTTTTAAGCCCCTCCTTGCTTTTCTTAGAAACTTCAGTAGGATTGTTTGGTTTTTCGTTGAAAGGCTGGGTACAAAATAGCCACAGCCAGCTCTGACACCAACTTATCTGCACTGGTTTTATTCCTCGTATTCCCTCCCTCCACCCACATCCCAGTTTTTACTTTCTTAGACTTCTAGTTTGTTTTCATGAAAAAACAAAACAAAACAAAACCAACCCAAGAAACCTATCTTTATAAGCAAACTGTCTTTCACATGGGCTCCCAAAGCAAACTTGGGAAACATGGATTTTGTTCCTGCCTCTGCCACCACCTTCCTTGAAGCCTCTGAACAAATGCTGCTTTTTCAGGTCCTCATTTGCAGAAGCCTCCTCCCAGACTGTGCCTCTGCTTTTGGAAGCAGGGTGGAGGGAGGCAGGGGACATGACCTCCCTCCCTGCCAGCCTGGGCGCCAGGGACACCTCCCAGGAATCTGCCGGCAGCCACCGACGCTCTGCGATTTCCACGGGTCACATCCTCATGCTAGACTCTACGTTGGGTAATTATACACAGAATTTACCTATTTCATGCTTAATTGCACAGGCATAAACTTTTGCTCCACCCTCGAAACAGCTATAACCTACGAGGGTTACTACAGGCAGCTCTCCCAGTCCTGGCTTAACCCCCTGGGCTCAATCTCAGCCTCCGTCTTAACCAGCCGTCCCTTCCTGGGTGAGCCCAATGAGCCCAGCAGAGGAGAGGAGATGCAGGTAATGCATGAAAGGCCAACATCAACCCACGGCTGACTTGTGAGCTACAGGCTCCCAGGCTGCGAAACGCCGCCTCCAGAAAAGAAAGGCAAGACCCACCCACAAGCTCTTCTGCTGACTGAACCTGAAAAAATGCTTTGTCCGGTTGACGTTGGCCAGAAAAATTCATTTAGTGGAGGAGGGCCTTTTTTGTACAGTGAGCACAACTGTTTAACTAACTGAACTGTATTTGCTTGCAGACCTAGAGACAGAGCTTCAAGATAAGCTCCACCAGATCTCCTAAAAAATCTGCCTCTGCCCCAAACACAGGGGTTTCTGAACCAGCTTTGATTAAACTACATTTGCCAACATTTGAGTATTTATTGTTCTGCCTCATTAGCCTGTAATATTCTCATTTACAGACACATTCTTGTAAAAAAAAAAAAAAAAGGGAAGAATTTAAAGTCTCAAAGAGAGAGGAAAAGCCTTCTACACAAGTTGTTTTGGGAGAGCCCTTGAATTAAAACAGCACTTTGAACAGCAGTCCTGTCTCTCAATATTTTCTTATTACGAAGTATGAAGTCATCTTTTACAGGTCACTCCGTTAAGAAGCTTAGTCATTGCCAATTTAAAAAAATGTGTTTGCTATAGTGCTGTCAAACTGTCTGGGGAGTTGCCTAACAAATTATCATTTTTTTGCAGTTCTCCTATTCTGAGTTTTCCTTCTGAAGATTTACATCTAAAACAGGATCTGTGCACTATCATCTTAGAAATATCCTCAAAATAACTGAGAGAGGTAAAAAAAGTCACAAGAAAGACCGGAAAAATCCACACACTTAAGAGATAAGCTTTCTAAAATTTTATTTCTTTCTTCCTTTAAATCCAGCATAGCTTCCTTTTCTTCCTGTACCAGGGGTATTTAAGACATTAAATAACATGTGAGAGAGAGGGGTTTTTTTGAGTAACAAATTTTTCAAACCCAACATGCTTAGTTCCAGCTTATTTTTTAAGCTGAATTTCAGTTGCGTGCAGGAGAAGAATGGGCAGTAAAGAACAGACCCCAATACAACCCAGCATGCTAGCGTCAGAGGACAGTGAAACAATAAGCTTTAGGGGCATCATTTGGGTAAATTATTTTAATTGCTTATGTTTTTCAAAATTTATTTTAGCGTGTCCGATACACGGCTTATTTGCTCAATATCCTCAACAGCTCTCCCAGCGCCAGCTCGGTGAGCTCACTTTTCCTTTCTGTGTCTATCCCCAGCAGCCCAGAGGGGACCTGGGCATGCCGCAGCCGGCCCCACCGCCCCGGGCTCTACACCTGACCCTCACCCACCTCCTCAGAAGCTCCTCCAGAGGCTGAACCTGTGCGTGCATTTGTACTTGAGAGAGGAGGACGTGTACATGAACCTAGGGACAATTTTTACTCTTTGTAGGGGCTAATTCACATGCAGATATTGAGGGGAGAAATCAGAGTCAGTCTCCCCCAGTTCGGAGAGGTCCCTGCACTGCGTCGAGCCCAGCTAGTCTCCTGCTTCACCTCAACTTTTCTATGACCAGTGTTTCTTCAGTTTAAAAAAAAGAAAAGCCACCAATCAGGCTGCAAGGAGTGCCACACGATGAAATAAGCTGCCACAAACCCTGAACAGGGGAGAAGGAGCAGGTAGAAGAAGGATGCTGCTTCATAAAAAATGGATTCGGAAAGCTGCATGGCTGGATGACGTCCTGCGGCGATGTTTTGCAACATGGCTGGGTGGGATGTGGCACGGGTCAGTGGCAGGAGCCTTGCTCATTGGGGGGGTATGTATGCTGGAGTTATACAAAACTGCAAAGAAGGTAGCGAAGGAACGGGAGTACAGGGATAGAGTGCAACCAAAAACACAAGTACCACTTGTACCTGATACAGCACCAAACTTCAGAAACTAGAGACCCTAAACAAATCACTGGATTGTAGCATTTTAACACAGTAAACACATATGCACTGCTGGACACGGTTTATCTGCGCTTTAGCACATCGCCAGGGAAAAGGCCTTCTCCCCAAGCACAGTCTGCATTTGACAAGCGTTGACACCTTTAATCGTCACCTCCGTATTGTGCTTTTTTTTATGCTATACAAAGCTTGCCAGTGCAAGATTTGGGGGGGCCGGGGTGGGGGATGAAGAAAGATCAAGGCAAGAAGATATGCCAAAACTGTGGAGAAACAACAGACGTTCACAAAGATAAATTTCTGAGGCAGTTTTGAAACACAGGAAGAGGCAGAAAATGGAAGAAACAGACCCCTGTAGCATAGCTAAGGCACCGGTTACTGAGACAGACAGCGCGTTGGCTCTGAGCAGCCGGTGTCACTAGGAATTAACTGCTCTCTGGCGTGCCTAATAACTCCTAACCAAAGTGATTCTCCGGTTTACGTGCTACAGCCGGTGACAACAGTATGCTTAAACTGCCCGTTTTATAAATATTCAATCAAAGCCTCCTAACTTTACACTTGTAATTTGTGCTGACTAAGCTCATCCTATTGATTTTATGCCTCAACTTCATCTATACCCACAGCCACTTAAAGAAAATAAGCAAACATCGACTCGACCTTTCAGCTCCATGAAAATGCTCTTCTACATGAGGGATTTGGTATATTTGAAGATATTCTAGGTCCTACATCTCAACCTGAAGCATCAGCAAGCAACACCACCACCAGAAGCCAGGGGAAGGCATGCACCACTTCTCCTCGGGCAGTTCAGACCACTTTCCTTCCCCTTTAGGAGAACAGGCGATCCCTGGCCCATTAGCACAGTTGGCGCACACGTTAACTCCCTACTGCACTTTGAGCTCAATCCCAAAGATTCAATGAATACATTTTTATTTAAGTGCTCAATCACTTTCTTGCTGAGAGGACAGATTCCTTTGAAGTGGGAAACCCAAACTAAATAAACATATCCACAAGATCCAAGTCTCAAAATAGAAGCCATTGGGTTGCTAGATTAAGTTATTCCAAATGCAATTTTCTTAAGTGAATCTAAAGCTTTTGAAGGGCCTGGGTGACAGAGACTCTAATCCCCAACCGCCCGGGCAGGAGCAGCACACCAAGCAGCTGCGCCGCCTTCCCCTCCACATCCTGCAAGAAAGCAGCCAGATGGGAACAGCCTTCACACCAAACATGCCTTACAGCCAAAACCAGCTTAGAGGTAAATGCTGGCCAGCCAGGACGAGGGTGGTTTGGGGTGAATAGGAGTCATTTACGCACAACTGGAGCATCACGGCACATGGCTGTCCTGCAGCAGCGGGGAAGGGACATGCCGAGGACAACCTGCCTCCCCCAGGTGGAGGACCCACCAGACTGGCAGCCTTTCCCTCGGACCAGCCATATGCTGGATCAGTGTCCATCCGTGCGAGGGCAACACAGAAGATGACAGCGGGCTACATGATACACAGACCTCAGGCTGTAAAATGTCCAGTGTCCACACTAAAGCAGACTCTTGAACGTCTGTCTTCTGAGAGGCACAGTGTTTCACCACTAGCAAAAAAAAGCACATGCCTCTAATAGGACTTCAGAAATATTACAGCAGCAGTAAAATGCTTTGGTGTGGGTTATTTCCTTCCCGTATCAGGAGGAGTTTTCCCTAACTATAAACAGAAATTAAGTACTCGGGAGGAGCCAGGCCTGCGGTACCCAAGCTTTTCAACGCCTGCAGCCATGCAATGCTACGAGTACCTGGAAAAAGTCTTTTCCTCTTTTGATGCCTGAACCTGTGGAGCTTCAGGCTTTCTTCTTCACCCATATCCTCCCTGGCGCTTGCAGCCCATAACAAGCTATTCTTATTAACATTTTTTTCTGGGCTGGGATTAAATTGGAGAAGAGATGGCACAGCACCAATACAACAGGAATGGCATTTTGCTTTTAAACCACCTTAAAAATGTAAGCAGCACTCCACCATTTACAGTCTACATTGAACTAGCTCCTAGATACATAGAAAAAAGGAGATTTAGGACATAAGCATACACAGATATTGACATACAAAAGCTCCAACTTTGATGCTTTGTAATGGGTGGGGTTCTTGATTACGCCTCCGTTGAAGCCACACACATGCAACTGCTGCCTTTGGACTGAGACCTCAGGAGAACATTTTCTTCCCCCCCCCTTGCTCATTCACAATTAGATAGATTTTCTAATTGCATCACCCTGACAAGGAGAAGGCAGCAAAAGCAGAGAAGCTGTCTTCTTCACCAGTATGTACCCAAAGACCACGCTAATGATGGACATATGTACGTAAGACTCTGCCTGGATCGTGCCATCTTATCACAAGCAACCAGATCAAGCTTCAGACAAAGGCCAACCTAGAGGCACTGCAGTCACTTCTTCTGCCCCCTTTTCCAAACGGAGAATTTGTTTTCACCGAGGGGGAAAAAGAAAGCACCACCAAAACTCAGCCCACAACCATTCATGGCTCGGATTTGTGTTGCACAGAGACCTGCCTCATATCTTAGGCTGATCAGCTGTGACGCTTGAGTCAGAGCAGCTGACAGCCGTGTTTGCAGCAGTGAGGTCCCTCTATTAGCACAAGCAGATTCCTCTTCTCCCCTGGTGCTGGCATTTGGCACGACTCGCCGAGCCCCTCAGCAAATAGTGCTAAAATTCCTCCCCATGCAAACCTGCATAAACCTCAGCAAATTCTGCTCCTATAGAGTCGGGAAGCTTTGTGTTCCTCTGCACCTGATTTTGAAGTTATTTAAGGAGCTAATCAGCATCATTTGACTTCATTGAGAAGACGTGCTGCGTGGGGTGAAGCAGCAGAGCCTCGGTGCTGGGTGAGCAGCTCCGGCTTGTCGAGCCCCTCGGCTGCCCGTGCATCCCGTTTCCCCAGGCATGGGTCCGGGGGTTGCAGGGGGAAAAAGAGACGTGTGACAGCACCACAACTGCCTATGGCCCTCAGAGCATCCTGCTCTGATGCCAACTTGGGAATTAGTGCAAAGCTTTCTGACGGGTGATATGGGAGCAGGAGCTGAGCCCCAACATCTGTGCTACAAAGCCCATTTCATACCGGGACAGGGAGCTTTCAGCTGACCACGGCTCCCACCAAGTGCCTACAGCTGCACACTCAGCAGAAGCAATCTCTCAGGAAAAAAACAATATCATAAAAATCAGGTTCGTGTCCTTCTGCACCTGGATATGCTACCACTAGTGCTCCCGTACATTCACCTCAGGGTCCCAAAAATTCCCCAGGAACAGCAAGATGCAGCTAGGGAAATCAAACCCTCTTCCGGAGGCTCTCTAGCCACTCACTCTTGCTATTTCTACCCCGATCCTCCCTCCTGTCCGTATCATCCACACGATTTTTCCTGGGATGTTCGCTCTTCAAGACAGGAGCTATCTCCATACCCCTTGCCATCCAGAAGCACACAAGAAATATCCAAAATTTGGGCAGCGCAGTGGGGTCCTGTGTACAAACATTGTTCCTTGCATTGAAACTCTCTCGGCAGAATTCCTCATCATTTTCAAATGGATATGCTGGGTTTGCAAGCTGCTGTTAAGATGTTTATAGATTGTATCCTCCAACCTACTTAACACCTCCAGCTGCTACAAAGAGACAGTTTAGCCACCAAGAAATAAACCTAGATCCCAAGAGTAGATAAGAACAGACAAAAGGGAGGTTGCAGAAATCCTCAATCTTCCCACAGAAAGTTTAATTCATTGGGAAGAGGGAGGAATAAAGACAAAATTATTTTCTGGATGAATTTAAGACACAGAGAAATGATTCTTCTTCAGTCACTTTTGTCCCCACGTTTCCATCACACAGATGAGAAAGGTTTGCTACCCCAAAACTAGTCTTGTTAATGAAAAAGTAAGAAAAAACCCACACATGTTAGAAAACAAACAGCTGTCTCCATCTCCCATCTTCAGCACCCTCGCAATGCTGAGAAACCACCAAAAGATATCTCGAGTGCACAGGAAGCACGTTCACCAGGTGCTACTGCGGTTTTAGTGCCATCACGTGCCACTTCTGCAGCCACCCAAAGCAACTGCTCTCCTTTTTCCCTTACCCAGCTATCTGATAAGAATACGTACTGCGGTGCGAGGGTTGTATCTGTACTTTTAATTAACACTCTCCTGCTCCTACAAATCCAACTTGTAAAGGCAAATCAGTTCCCAATAAAATAAATTAAAAAAAAAAAAAAAGGAAAAAAGAAAAGGAGGAGAATGGAAGATGAGACCACTCTAACAAGAGCAGATTTTGGAAGACATGAAATCCTCCTCATACACCCTCTCCCCTCCAAAAGCTGCACTGAAACTACACAACAGTTTTCTTTTTTTCATGCTTATTAGACCCATTGTGTCTGACTACGGATTTGTATTTTAAATTTTACAGAGCAAGAATGTAAAGCGTTTGCCTTTTTTTAAAAAAAAGGCTTTTTTTTTCCTACTTATGTTGATGAAAGTAACTTTTTTTCCCATTCCAAGAAAGCTTTGCTCTCCCTGTGCTGGTGTAGTGAGACAAGGCTGCCTCCATCAGTGATGGTCCCTGTCCTGGGTCTGGCTGCCTTTCCCCAGGGGTGCATCCCCCGGGGCGCTTTTCAGGCAGCCTGGTCCTTCCAAGGCAGAAAAAAGACTCAGTGCCCCAGGGCAGCTTTTTAATCCTGCCTAACACCTCCAGGCAACAGATGCATCAACAAGAAGCGGCTTTGTCATGCAAATGGCAGAGCGCAGGTACACACCACACAAATGGCCAGGGACTGACACCCCAGGGGAGACTTCCACCTCCAGAGCCTGCCAATCTCTTGCTCGGCTGCTCCTTGCCCCCCAGCACATCAACCCCCTCAAAAAGGGGAGCAAGAGCAAAGCTGCGGGACGGCAGTTGGGACCCTGCGAAGGTGAAGAGCTGTGGTTAGCGATGGAGCGAGAGAGCGTGTCATCCCCTGGATGCGGCGTTTTGATCTCGCGCGCATTAAACCCCAGCTGTCAGCTAGGAGGCTAACGAAGATTATAGTTCAATTAAACAAAAAAAAAATTATTTAATAACTTGAGCGTGTAGCCTTGCGGTTAAACTGAAAGAACTCCAGGCTTATGTCAACATTGCAGCCCTGCAACAGCGCTATTTTACCGAAATAGTGGTGCTGCTCTAACATGCAAGAGAAACACTGAACTAAATTAGCCCCTCAGATGTTCGGCAGGCAGCTTTACAATTAGAAAGCAGATGTGTTTCCCCCCTTCCTCCCCTCCAGAGTACCCACGTAGGACGGTTCCTCAAGTACGCGAGCAGACAGCCTCCACAAGAAGCCGATATTCTGGGGCATCGATGCCAGATCAGTAAAGAGCGGCATCCCCACAGCACACATACGCAGAGAAAATCCTCAGTGAATAATTAAACTGGATTTCGTTGTTCAAAGCCTTGCTCCAGCACTAGCGACATTCTCAGGAAGGTAACGTGGGAAAGAGGGGGTAACAAAAGGTCTGAAGTTTCTGCACCCTCAAAGAGGCAGCTTTGAGTCTCGGTGCCTTCTTGAGAAGCTGCATCCTTTTCCCCACGACACATCTGAACAGAAGTTTTCTGTAGAGCAGCATTTACAACAACAAATATCAACAGACTGTGGTCATCGTGCTTCACACTAAATGGCTGCAGGCCTCTGAAAGGTAGTTTATATACAAACAAGGTCCTTTTTGAAAACAGAGCTATGGAAAGCAATACATTGCATGAGTTTTTGCATCTTTCAAAAGCAAACGGTGACACATGAAAAGGGCAGATCCATGTGTTTCCCAGTGCCAAACCATGCTGCCATTCCGAATCCAAACATCCACTCATTTAACACGCTTTGCTACTGTCAAATTACTAATACAGATTAGGCTCCCCCTTTTTTGTTTTTGAAGTCAAAAGCCACAACCTTGAAGAAAAATAAAGAATGTCAGAGAGCAAAACAATGCCAGTTGTTTGACAGAGATCACAAAGTAAAAATCTAAGAGCCAGTAAGACGGAAAACTGCTTTATCACAGGGAAATAACAGCATCCAGCTTGTCATATAATAGCACACACAACTGCAGCAGCATTTTTTTAGCAGGATGCCTACAAATTCGTTTTCCCGCTCCACTCTGTTTCTACTAATATAATTTCCACAGCTCATTTTAACATTGTCTCTCCATCCCTCTATATGTATATCAAGAGGTTTACAAAAATAAATTAGAATTGACCATCCAAAATTAAAAGTACATTAAAATCCATCAAATGTGCAACTACACCAATGGAAAATGAGAGACCAACCTGAAAGAATCAGTGCCCTCCACAACGTAAAGGCAAGCTGTAACTAACTGCATCACAGTTGACACTAATTCCTAAACAACGATTTCACAATTTGTGGCTGAAGATACAGAGTATGTTTCAAAGCAATACTGCCAGATACATAAAGCCTCCACAGAGAGCAAATGATGGCAGAAATAAATATCAATCAGCAAAGAGCAATGCCATATCTGAAGGGAAAAAAAAAATCCAATCTTTTCATCTTACTGACAAGCAACTTTAGCACTTCGGCTTCCAGCCCTTGATTTTCCTCGACAAATGAAGAGTTAAAGCCAGAAAATTCACATCTGTCACTACAAAGACAGCATTTACATCATTCCACCATAGATTATCCTACAGTCATAAACCAGGGCTCCCCCCCTCCCGAAGCCCCCAGCTCTGTTCAAAGGACGTCAGACACCACAGACGTTAATCCCGGCTTTTCCACCATGATCGCAACCAACACCTCTGAGAGTTCTCCAACTCCACTGGATGGAGGCACCCAACAGCAGAATCGCAACCTTCACCGTAACTGAAGCTACCCAAAAAAATCCTGGCATGAACACGCACTTGCAGACCGACCAGGAGGAAACCCAGCTCGCCAAAATTGTTCTTTGGAAGAGATAACTCACTGTTCTGGGGATGGGTGGCGACAGAGATCCATTAGGCATGTACGGGTCGTTATTCATATTTGGCATCATGATATACCCAGAATAACCAGAGTATGACGGTCCCTTGCTGTATAAGCCACTGTCTGGATGCTTTCCTACGGAAGAGGAAACAATGATTACATTATTCCCCACATACGCATTTCTTGCAAATGAGAGCACTTAAAGCAGGTACTGTGCATTCATAAAAATGTTCTGCATGCAAACATTTCCTTACTCGTGGAAATTACCTCTGACGGAAAGTGGTCCCCAGCAATTGGTAATAACATTTTTTTAAGAAGAGTTAACTCCTAAAGAAGCAAGTACTCTCAGTGAGGAGTTTAATGCTTAAAATATGGAATAGCCTCAGAGTAATTAACTTATTTTGACAGTCCCTGCTCAAATCAAGGCAGAAATATCAGCAATGACATTACATTTCTCCAGCAGCAGTTTTCCCCCATTTTATACATCCCTGTAGGATTTGTGGATTCAGAAGGATTGCCAGTACACGTTTCCAACATCATTGTGAGAAAAGGGAGGAACAGGGCAGTGATAACTAGATACAATAATTTTCTTCTCTTGCTGAGCCACTGCACGCGGTGAACAATTCATTCTGGCCACGCTCACCGGGAACAATTAGAGGGCAGGGGCTGGCGTGGAAGGAGACCCTACTGATTTGGGGAGGAGGAGGGGTTGTTGAACACACATGGCACTCAAATCAAGAGGGAAGCCAAGTGAGGGAGGCTATTCTGCAGGAAAATAAAGAATTTGGGTCCAAGTCCTGCAAAGGAGGGGTGAACAGGTCCCCCACATATGTGACCATTGGCAATGATACTACTCCAAGGTGAGTTTTTAAGAGGATGCAAGGCTGAAAAGAAAACCATACAAAGCTGACCTCCTCCCCCTCACTGCCAATATGCTACAAGCACGGACATTATTGCTTTTAGGCTGTTCAATGACCACTTTGGAGAAAGATCACCACAGAGTCCCCAAAAGCACCAGGACTGAACTGTGTCCCCCTTTATAGGGGATTTATGATCTGGTTTCGTTCTTGATCATAAGCATTTCATTCCTGTCATCATCTCCTGTCATTCACAGCACACAGTCTTTGTACGTGTGTCCAGCTTCCCAAGCGATATTTGACGAACTCTGTTATTTCCTCTGTCCTCCTCAATCAAAACTAACCAGCTGGTACATTAAAAAAAGCAAGAGGCCTGTTCATGCTTGGATTTGGAAGAGGAGTTTTAAGCGACAGACATTGGCTATGGGGAAAAAAGCACAGAGTTTCTGAACACACACAACTCAGCTGCACTGTATAAGTGGAGAGATAGAGATAGATGTGTTTAAGCTGATATTATAAAAATAGTTATTTCTTCAGCGAAGATCCATTTGGCCTACTTATCAGTTTCTAAACAACCGAAATACCATTTGGTCACTCAAGATAAATGTGCTGCACATTCGTCTCCTTTATAACGTGCTTTGAAAGCACCCTGGCATGCCCCTTCCCCAAAAGGCACTAAATTTATGTTTCCCAAAAGAAACCAAGCTCCAGTTTGAGGACTGTGTGGAGGCTCAGAGGGGGACTAAAAGGCACAATATTGCAAGACAGGACCGTGCGCTTCTCACCTTCCTCGGGGTGCTCTCTGCCTTTATCATGGTAGGAATCCTGCGCTTGAGTCTGCCTGGAAACCTGACCGCAGGGAATCCACCATCAGAAAGGGATAAGAAAAAAAAAGGAAAGTCATTGTATGGGTGCTCATTTATCCATCACAGCGCTACAGCTTCTTGTAGAAAGAAAAAAGTTATAGCAAGAGATAAGCATCTTTCTTTTCCCTCTTAAGTCACTTGGAAGGCAACTGTACAAGAAACGTTTGTGTGAACGACTGTTTCATGAAAATGTTAATAACTATGGGGCTTTGTGAACCATTTCTAGCAGAAGCGTCCTATACTTAACCAAAGGGGCTTATGTCTGGAAAATATTTGGAGCTTCGGCGGTCAAAACACTCTCAGTAAAGAGATACAAAAAAAAAATTAATGAAAATCAGGTTACCCTCATTATCAGATCTTTATGAAAAAAAGAAAACACAACTAAAATAAAAGGAAATTTTTTTAAAAGACCAAAAAAGCAGGTTCTCCGCTCGCCCAAAAGTTGTTTTAGCGTCGAGAATTTATTCCCAAACAGTTTTATGCAAATCCCTTGCAGAGTTTACAGCTCAAACTCCGACCCCGCTGATTTTACCCAGGAAATTT